>NW_011889068.1:463231-478012 GCF_000151845.1 Pteropus vampyrus
TGTATGCAAAGATTAATGAAAAAGTCCTAACACCTGCCCTAAAGGAGCCCATTAGTGGTGACATGGATTGAAAACCAGTGATTACAATACAGTGTGATAAGTATCACAATGGAGGTATGCATTGCAAATAAGATCTTCAGTGATTGCCTATCCATTCTTTTCAAGCTCACCTCCCATTAATTACCCTTTAAACTTTACACTCACATGCTAATTTTTCTGTAATTTCCTTAAACCTTGCTGTTTTACCACTCCATGTCATTGCATATTGTTTCTTCAATCTGGGGTATTCACCCTACCTCATGTACTTCATCTGCTTGATAAACCCTGATTTATTCCTTAAAATGAACATGGATTTCTCCTCCTCTAAAAATCCTTCACACACACCCTCCTTCCAAGGTCATACTTTTCTACTGCTACACTTATCACACTATAATACAATTATGTATTTATGTGTCTTCTCTTCTGGAATGAGGTCCTTGAGGGCAAGTACTGAAGCTTATTCATCTGTGATTCTACAACTCTTAAAACTATTTTTGACAGAGAATAGATGCCATAAGTGTTTATTGAATTGTACTAAACCCACAAAAAGACTCATTTATGTCTTGGAATGGGGAAGGAAAAGGTTCAGAAATTCTTCAAAGAAAAGATAAGCTTCTGTTATCTTTAATACTTCAACTGAATCTTTAAAAATGAGTTGGAGTCAATCTACAAGAGGAGGGAGTTGATAAGAAAGATGGTTCAAGAAAAAGAAAAACATGGGCCAAGGCATGAGACTTAAGGTGTTTTATAGGCTGTGGAGAGATTCCAGGCTCCAAGTAGATAACAATGGCCAAAGGAAAGAGAATAAGAGAGGATGCTATAAAGGGAGGCAGGCACCAGAGCATGGATATAATCTTTTATTCTTTGGTAAGGAATTTGAATTCTTTACCTAAAGTCATATAATGGGAATCTCTGAGAAGTGACATCATTAGATGTAAATTTTAGAAATAAATCACTATAGTATCAGGAGGGAGAAACAGTTTGAGTAGATCAAGATTCGAGGCAGTTTGGAAGTTACTTCAATGGTCAAATAAAAAATATATGCCACCTTCATCTCTTGCCTGCTTTTTTACAATAGCATCTTAACTGGTCTTCCCAGGTTCCTCTTTGCTTTCTTATAGTCTTTTCTTACCACAGCAAACAGAAAAATCACTTTGCATCTCTCTCCTTTGCTCAAACTCTCCAGTGACTTCCCATCTCACACAGAATAACAGCGAAAGTCCTTATAATTACCTATAAGTGGAGGTTTTGGAAGTTTCTCAATGTTGAGGGGTAAGGATTACTATAGTTCAGTGGGGAAGCCCCTGTAAACACCCTATGCTCTCGAAACACCCTAAGAGCAGGGGTAGACTGGGTATAGACTTTAGCCTTTAAGTGTCAAGAGAAAATAACTGCTAACCTGTAATTATATACTCAGCAAAAATACCCTTTCAAAATAAAAACAAAATTAAGATATCACAAATCAACAAACAAAATAGGGAATTAATCACTAAATAAATAAAATTAATTAATTAAAGAGAATCCCTAAGAGAAAAGCAGGATGGAACAGAGAACAACAGAAAGCTTAAATATCTAGGTAAATATCAATAAATATCGATTGTAAAATATAACAATAATGAATAAAGTCAGAAGAAATAGTATAAGAGCCTAAGAAAGAGAAGTCAGAGTTGAAGGTGCAGGTTAAAGTGCAATTGAAATGATTTATTATGAGGCCCATTATAGGTAGGAAAGCAGACAAGTTTAGAATCAGGGCAGTAAAACAATAATATAGATGGGGTATCAAAAACTAGAGGTGAAGGAAAAGGAAGGAAATATGTATAGTTAGAAAAAAGTAGAATCGACTTTTTAATATAGTACTCCCTTAAAGAAAAGATAGTACCTAAAGTTCAGTATATAATAGGTACTCAATAAATATTACTAAATGGATAAATGGAAGATTAGTGGCCTAAAGTGAAATTATGATCTGAAACAAGAACATCGAAGTTCAAAATTTGTTCCATTTATGTATGTATGTATGTATGTATGTACGTACGTACGTATTTATATTTTGATGACATTGGTTAATGAATCCAGTAAGTTTCAGGTGTATAATTCAACAGTAAGGCATACATATATTGCACTGTATGTTCGCCACCCATTGTTAAATTTCTTTGTGTCACCACGTATTTGACCCTTTTTACCCTGTCTACCTCCCCCATTCTCCCTACCCTCAACCTCTCATAACCACTAGTCTATTGTCGATGATCATGAGTCTCTGTTTGTTTATCCTGTTTGTTTGTTGCTTTTAGGTTTATATCCCACATATTAGCGATATCATGTGGTTTTCAACTTTTTCTGTCTGGCTTATTTCGCTTAGCATGATTATCTTGAGGTCCTTCCATGTTGTCACAAATGGCAGTATTTCATCTCTTCTTATGGCTGAGCAATATTCCATTGTATATATGTATCACAGCTTCTTTATCCAATCATCTATTGTAGGAAGCAACTTCAGTTGCTTCCATGTCCTGGCCACCATGAATAATGCTGCTATGAGCATCAATGTGCAAAAATCTTTTCGGATATATGTCCTCAAGTCTTTGGGGTAAATACCCAGTAGAGGGATTACTAGATCATTTGGTAGATCAATTCTTAGTTTAAGGAACGTCCAAACTGTTTTCCATAGTGGCTGTACCAATTTTCAGTCCCACTAGCAGTGTATGATGGTTCTTTTTTCTCTGCATCCTCTCCAACGCTTATTATTACTTGTCCTGTTGATTACAGCTATTCTAACAAGTGTGAGATGGTATCCCATTGTGGTTTGGATTTGCATTTCCCTAACGGCTAGTGATGCTGAGCATCTTTCCATATGTTTGTTGGCCATTTGTATGCCTTCTTGGGAGAAGTGTCCATTCAGGTCCTCTGCCCATTTTTTAATTGGATTATTTGTTTTTTTGTTGTTATTGAGTTTTATGAGTTCTTTGGATATTAGGCCCTTGTCAGAGGCGTTGCTTGCAAATATACTTTCCTATTTGGATGGTTGTCTCTTTACTTTGTTGACAGTTTCTTTTGCTGTGCAGAAGCTTTTTAGTTTAGTCTCAATCATTTATTTTTGCTTTTACTTCCCTTGCCTTTCAGGTCAAATTCATAAAATCCTCTTTAAGTCCAAGGTCCATGAGTTTAGTTCCTATGTTTTCTTCTATGCAATTTATTGTTTCAGGTCTTATATCAAAGTTCAAAATTTGAAGTTAAAATAGTTCCAGTTTATGATAGATTCTCATATATGGCCATCCCATAGTTAACTTAGGAGAGATGGAAATTTGTTTTAAAAAATTGAAATTGGGTTAGAAAAAACTGTAGTATAAATGTTATAAGGGTTATTAATGTGGGAATTGAAAAAGTTCCAAGATTATAAAAGTAAAAAAGGTAGGGAGACATTTCATGAGTCTTGTATTAAAAATTTCTAGGAATATAAGAGAACTTAAAAGATCTTAGGTAATAACATTAATGAGGTTTAAGAGAGGGGAAATTAGCAGATGGAGCAGACTGCAACATTTTTGAAGTTATTAAAAGAAAAGTCTTGAACAGCAGCAGAGAACATCTTTCTTTCAGAATCAACTCTATTCTTAAACATTTTTTAAGCTGGAATTTTTAAAAAGTGAAATTTTATTTAAAAGTAAAATAATACCATACTAAGGTAAATTAAGAAACTAAGACTAAAATGATCAAATTAACAACAATAAACAATGTCTCCAGAATTTGTTTCAATAATTTCAAATTTACTTTAAAAGAAAGTAAATTGGACTCCCCAAATCACTTAGGTTAAAGATAGTAGTCAGGGTATATTTGGGCAGGAATATCCTCTAATGGCAAAATAAAGCAACTGCTTTGTCATTGGGTCAGCTACATTCAAAGCTATAGTTTAAAAAGACTTGATGTGCCACATACAAACTCTTTGTAGAAATCAGGATGATGCCTTTGATTTAAAACCATGGTAACAGTGAAGAGAGTAAAGTACAAAAGTTGAAATGGTGACAAGAATAACAGTGATAGGTGAGCTGCTGGCAGATACCGAAATCTATTCCCTTCCCTTTCACTCCAAGTCTTGCCTTCATTCCTCATGTCTTATCTTTGAAATCCACTGCTACCGCAATCCTATGAAAAGCTCTAGATGCTGTTTACATAGTCTATCACTATAGCTTGGTGGACATTTCATGATACCATGTTAGAGTCAGATTTCTTTATGTGACTATATCCAACTGGCTTGAATTTTTACCTTCTGAAATGTTGGTGTATGATTTTATTCAGAATGAGCTTCATTTCACTTTTCCATTTACTATATGAATAGCACAACTCTCTCTCCCTCTTTCACAACTGGGACTGAAGACTGTCCATCATGTCAGCTAACTCTTACAAATATCCTAATTTCTCTCACGTTGGATCTTCTGCCTTGTCAAGGCCCAAATCTAGGTCAACCTAATCATTCATTTTCCCAAATCTATCCTCAAGCTCCCAATAAAAACTATGATAATTGGCTACATTATAAATAGACTTAAAACAAACGAACAAAAAAAACACCTTAGCTGTGATCACAAAGGTTGGTAAGTTTTTGCTTGTTTCTAATCAACTCCATCTTCCCATTTCTAAACTTTGCCATCCTTTTAACCCCCCTTAATGTTTCTTCACCTTCAGTACACTTTGTCTCCCACTTAACTAGGAAAAACCACTGGAAAAATGCCCTCAACTTACCTCTCTAGAGCTTTCTTCTAAATCTTTTTTTCTCTAATGTTTCAAAGGAAGCCTCCCTTCCAAGGCTAAACCATTCACATGTGCTTTTGACTCCATTCCCTCAGAACCTTGCGACAGCAATCATTTCCTTAGTGCCTTGTTTCCTTAACCCACCTTTCCATTAATTCCATCTCCTTCCTTATTCTATAAAGGTATTCAAATGAAGTGTCTCTCCCATCCTATTTTTCCTGACTGTTTTTTCCACAAACTAACACCCCACTTCACGCATTCCCTTTTCTATAAATCTTTATACTCACTTTTCACTCACTCCTCAATCTACTGCAATCTAATTTTCAAGCCAATGAAACTGATCTCTAAGATCACTAAAAACCACATAATCACCAGTTCAATAGCTTCTCTCATTAATCTCCATCCTATTTGACACCTTATGCAGTTTTAATACTGATTATCCTCTCCTTGACTCTCCTCTGCCTTCGACACCTCCTGATTCTCTATTTCAATTCTTACTCTCCTTTGCTGATTCATTTCCCCTTATTTTCGCCTTAAAGGAAAGCATTTATGGACGTTCTCGGTTCAACTATATTTTTTCTCAGTTCACATTCTTTCAATTTCTCACACATGCCAGGCAGTATCTCATAGGACTTCCACACTGTGTACTCTATGTACCCCGCCCATAACCTCTTTTCCTCTTTTGCTAAGCTTCTATTCTTCCTAAAGGACTCAGTCTTCCTTGACTCCTGAAGTCTGGTTTAGGTATCATTCTCATGTGCTCCTAGGGGACTCTGTACTTCTGTCTCTCTCACTGAACCACAAGCTCTATGAAGACAGATTTGGTCTACTTTGTTCATTACTGCTATCAGTTTATTACTGATCCCTAGCACCTAGCATAAAGCTAAATTTAGAATGAATGAAAAGATGAATGAATGAAAAACTTAGTCCATTCTCAGAGACCTAACAGTCAACTTTATATGGAAGAAATTCATATATGTACAGCTTTAGACCTGGTTTCTTTTCTGAACTCAAAATCTTTGCTTCCAGCTTGCCTACTTGTTATACCTACATAGATAGCCCATGGACCCTCAAACTCAATGATCAATAATATAATGAATGATCTTTTTCTAGTTGCCCCAGACTTTCCTTTCTCTTGTGTTTCTAGTTTTCATTAATAACATACAATTTATTGCCCATTCTTTGATTTTCCTATTTTTGTCTCCTTCTTCCTCAAATGCAAGTCCTATGAATTTAATCTCTACGATGAAACAAGGAAAAATTGACGAGAACAAGTATGAAAGCATACGGAGGAAATAAGCAGCAGCAGTTTCATCCCAACCAACAAGAAACATAATAAAGCTCAGTCTTCCGACCAAGCCAGGTCAGACCCTTTGCAAGCTACCCTTTCTCCCTGACTCCTCTATGAAGCCACAGGGGTCCATGCATATCATTTAGCTACTTAGCCCATAGTCTCAAGGAGCTACAATTAGGGTTGCCATATGTTCTCATTCTGGTTTAAGCCTATTGTTCTGTCATAATTATTAATAGTTTTCTTTTGATTCTCAAAAGAGTTCTTGTTTAGGTTATGTTACATGTTCTCCCTATATTTAACCACTGCCAGTTAGATAAAATTATAAAGTTTCTATAAAACAAGACTCCTAGAAATGATGGGCATATATTTAAAGATGAAAATAAAGGAAAGAAAGACAGAGGATATTCCTTGCTAAGATACATACATTTGTCTAATTTGCAATCACATCACTCAAATAGAAGTTAAAAGCCCAAATCTCAAGCCAGGAACATTTTGTTTAGAACTTGGATTGAAGCTTCACAGACTTCCTTGTTAAGAATAAATACACTAAATGAAAATTTTAATTAAAAATTTAAAAATATTTTATTTCCTCTTTCTGATCGCACCTAAATTTAGGTATTCATGTGCTCTCTCTACATTTTTTGTGTGTACGTGGCTTCCTCACATAGTTTATTAGAACATTGTTCATTATCAACCAGGTAGTGTCTCTTTGTTTATGAGCTCCTGCTATGATAACCACCACAGACCTTAAGAACGATATACTCACCCCACCTCCCTGATTCTTTACCAGCCTTATAATAAAATCTTAGAACTGGAAGCACTAGAAAGGAGCTTGAAAGGTCGACTCCCCCATGGCATCTCACACTCACATTTATTGTCTTCCTTTGAGACTCAGGTCCCTCTTCCTCACCTCCCCAGGGTAGCAGGGACAGAGGTGGTAAAAGGTGTGAGGAGGAGAAAGTTGAATTTGATTGTCAATCCTTCATTAGGCCACACAATAAATTTATAGTATATTCAACTGAATTATACCGTTAAAATCTGAAAATGTCTTCTAATATTTGTTTCTATCAATCCAGGGATAATCTATAAGTGAATAACTGACAAATGACTATATATTACAAACACAAGGGATGCAATCATACATATGAAATAAAATTTTAAAAAATAAACACCTTTAAAATTTTTATAAAGGTGATAAAATTATTTTTTAAGTTGATGTATTATAAAGATTATGTTATATGATAGCTAAATAAGACATTGTTTGAGTATTCTGGGTCATTTATTTTTTTATTGGCCACCCAGTCCTTCCTGAGCAAATAACAATGTAGCTGATGTTGGAGAAAAAAATGATCTCTTCATATCCCAGTTAGCCACTCTAACTCACATTCAAGCAGAGATTCACTTACGCACAGCTGTGGTCGACACGATTCCAATTTAAACATTAATCTATGATGCTTTAATGACCCAGCAGGAACATTTTTGAGAAGGGATACAAGCAATGCCTGTCTGTGATCAGGCTGCCTGGCACTGTACACAGCACAGCTCTAAACCCATCTCTCCTGGAGACACTCAAAGGTTATGTAATCAGGAAATGCACAATGGGCAGCCCGCCCGACCCACTCTACACCTGTGCCTGTGACTCACTTTCTTGGCGTCTCCATCAGATAGGAAAAAAAAAGCAATGCCTCTCTCCCTAAAAAAATCTCTTCATGTCTTGAAATTCTGGGAATTAATTTTCTTGTTTAACTAAACTCTCAAGACCATATGAAGGCTAACAAGGTTATCAAGAGAAAAAGATATAGGATGGATACCATGAATACAGGAGGAAGAACTGAATTGAAAAGTAGAATGGAGAAATAAATCGGGAGAAAGACCAAAAACAAAAAAAGAAAGAAAAGAAAGAAAAGAAAAAGAAAGAAAGAAAGAAAGAAAGAAAGAAAGAAAGAAAGAAAGAAAGAAAGAAACCCAAACATGTTTCTATGTTTGCCTCTTCGAAGAAATCTCAGATTTTTCATTAATTAGACCTAATATCCTGTAAACAGCAGCTGTAGCTACATGGGAGATGGCTCAAATTAAAAATGACACTTCCCATTGCAATTTATATTTTTCCAACCCTAATCTATTTTTCATGCAAGATTCAGCATTGCTGCTTAATAGTTTTCAAAGTCATTTTGTTATGTTAATGAGCATATTCTTGGATGGAAGTGAACACCAATCTCCTTTCAAATATATCATAATGCATTCCAGGCTTAGTTTTCCCACATTTTATTCATCCTCACAGACCTTGGAATGTGTTGGTTTCCTTATTGCATCATAAAGCCTAGATAAACATACCTGAGGAGAAAAACTGTGAGTTTATTGGATTTATTCTTGCCTTTACAGTGTCAAAAGCAAAAAAGTAATGAAATATTCTTCACAATTGTCTGTGCTATTTGGATTTCTCTTTGTACCAAAGACTAAATGAAGACAGCTATGATTCCAATTATCATGCTGTAGAAGCACCCAGCAAGTATTGTCACTGTGCCAAAGGTGAGCACAGTCTTTGGGAAAACATCTTTTCCATAAGTAGGGGCCATCTGATGAGCTGCAGCTTGACACTCATCTGTGTTCCAATGAAAACAAGAACAATTTCTGTGTAGACTTAAAAGGCAAAGTTGAGAATAATACCAAATGCTGTAGCACATGTGTTGATTTGTTATGTTACATTTCAGCTGTTAGTTATGTTAATGGAACAGTTTCACATACTTGGTTTTGATGTATTTATTTTAATGATCATGTGGATGTATCTTTCTATGATTGCCTGGTAACACTGACTGCATGATGTTCTGCTGTCACCACCAGGCCAGGACTGGAAGTAAGAAAAAGAAATGTAAAACTTTTACTTTAGAACTATATGACCCTCAGTACATTAAGGACAAGATGTGTCAAAACATATATGCTGTGAAATCTTAATACTAGTTTATAGGATATCTAGCAGAGCATATCATCAGGTTACCTAAAATTGGGGACATTTAAAGAGCGGACTTACAATATAACTTATTACTGTATTCTAGAGATTAGGAGAAAATATTCATGCTTCAGCATTTGGTGTCATTAGCAAGTCTATTTTTCTTAGACCTATTATTCTACTGCAATGGTAAAAAGGAATTCTCATCATGTAACTAGTGAGTCCAAAGAAAGATATATATCTTTCACATTCTCCTAGTAATTGTCTGAGATATCCACCTAGAGTATAGGAAATAAAAAGTTGTCTGCTGTGGCTATTTCCTTCTACCTACTGGGAGGTGCCATTAGGTTCCGCTAGAGGGACTGACAGGGTGATATCCACAGAGACCTAGCTGGTCCCTGGGAACAAGACATATCCCATAAAACCCATGACACCGTTTCATACACTCTAAAGACAAAAGAAGAAAAACACCTCTGGCTACTGAAATATTCAAAGCTTTTTTTCATAAGCTCCTTACAGGTCATAGTAAGCAAACTGTGCAGGACCTGGAGATTCTGGAGCAAAGGTGATGTGCCTTCTTAGGCAGGTGCAAGCAGAGTTCATAAGCAGTCTTTAAAGAGTGGGAGAAAAATGTGAAGGGGGAAGGTCTGTTGTCTCCAGCTGTAACATTAGAGAAACTTAAAATGGAAAGGATCAGAGTGATAGTTCCCTTATCATTCTCTCTCCTCCTCCACTATAGGCAATTAGGTATGCTGGAACCAGCTTGTACTAGCTCAACATGAGCCAATTCATAAATTTTCAGAAATTGTGTGAAGAGGTTGTTAAACTCAGTCATTATCAAAAATTAAAATATGTAAATTTATAATTAAATTATATTACAAAGATAATGAATACTCAAAATTCATCACCTTCTAATAATTTTACTGCTTTACTATTATCCATGCTCTTGAGGTTATTTATTGTATCTATATGGTAGAAATACTATATGATGGGCTACTGCACATTTCTTCCCTACTCTGTGTTCACTGATGTCATGTTTGCAACTTGAAATCATCCCTGGGGAGAGTATTAACACCCAGAGATCAGCAAATACTAGAAATCTGGGCTGTTTTTTTCCCCTGGAGAGCTAGTTGTTAAACATTTATCATCACACCACTGATTATAAGGCAAATATACTTCACTTTTCCTATCATGGTCAGAAAAAAATGAAGAAAGAAAAAAGCAAATGACACCAACCAATTCAAATATTGACTGGAGGCAAAGCCACATAACAGAATATACTAATTCAGGAATATGCCAATTTTTAACATGGTAACTTAAATACTGTTCAGCTGACATCCACTTAAAAAAATATCGATACAGTAAAGTGCCTTTTAACAATTAAATTGGAGTAAAGCTAAACTACAAATGAACTTTTCTTGGAATTGTTTACATTTTGAATAGTCTTCATGTAGAAAAGGGCGAAGCTAAGTTTCAAATGTTAAATATAACTTCAGTTTGATTAGTTACTCAGAAGAGGTAAAAGTTTTGAGGGGAAAAACTTGTTAATTTGTCCTCATGAGAAAGTATAAGAAACAGCTATGAAGACGAAACATTAAATAAAGCATCATGAGAAATATAATTGGTACTAATAGATCTCAGTGTAGTATCTGGACCCCAAAGAGACCAAAATCACTTCATAGATCATTTTAAACACGTGTGGGATCATCTGAACTGGGCTCAATAATTATACCCTTGGAATTTATATGAATAAATGAGATGATACTGTGCTCTAAAAAGCTAAAGGCAAAGGGTCCCTAGAGGAGTTTATAAAAGGAATAGTAATGCCCTGCTACGGGACACTTTGAGAAATCACAAAATATTTACTTCGGCAAAAAAGAGCAGTCTGTTTTCAGAACCATTCGCAGGCATAGAGCATCATTATCTGAGTTCACATGAGGCAGAAGAAAATAACGAGCGAGTTCTAGTGTTGTTTTTTTTTTTTTTTTTTCCTTTCTGGAAAAAGAGGAAAAAATGATGATTTTAAATGACCTCTCATATCCCAGTAGGAGTTCAAAAACATTATTGAGGAGCTATGCCGAGAGGGAATAAATTACAGATCGAGCTTTCCACAAATGGATTTTCATGTGAAGGACTTTGGGGTTTTTCAATTAGAAATCTTAAAGATGGGATCTAGAGATTGCAACATCCTGATACCAAGAGGCAAACTACTGCAGAGATCAATCCAAGATGGAGTTGCACAAAAAAGATAATGTGATGACAGTCAAACAGAAATGCTGGCGGTTGCTCAGACCCTTTCCTAAGGAGAACTCGATGCAAAAGAGCCTAATAAAATGCCAACACAATAAAAGAATAAAACAAACTTGAATCATTTTGGACAGAATGAAAAATCAGAAGGGAAAACAGAACATGTGAAGTGAAGCCAAAAACAAACCACAAACTCAAGGGACAAAACAGTCTAAACTTAAGACTGACTTAGGTCATTGCTTGAAGTATTTTAAGCATAATTGATTAATATATGATGGAATAAAAAAAAAAACAATTACACCAAAAAGAGTTATTACTAAGCAGTTTAAGGCAACATAAGGAACAAATAAGCATTTTATTTTGATAATCTTTGAATTCATTAAGAAAACCTTTTAACTGACAAAAGCAAAATATGGATTTAAACTAATGGAACTATTAAACCTTCAATAAAAATCATTTCTTGAAAATCAGTGAACAAAAATAATTCAATGAGAATAGCATGGCTATATTAACATTTTTGGCTTCAAAAAAAAAACAAAAAAAAACCTGTCCCAGAGGGAAGCTAATCCATACTAACAAAGCACAAGAAACTGATACAGAAAACCTGAGCATCAAGGGATCACTTTACAATGAGAAAACCAACCATCCAATAGATTGGATGTTTACATTAACTAGCTCATCTATCTCCTTGGAAAAGCAAGCTTAAATGCAGCAGGTCGCTCTGAGTCAAAATAAAAGAAGTCGACTGTGACCCCTGTGAATGTTCTTTCCAACAGGGTCTACCAGGCTGACCAGGTGCTCACAGGAGTAGACAGCTTGCTCGGGGTAGCGCTGCACATGCGTCATCAAGGTCTGCCTCTGTGACACCCCCTTTTTTGAAATGCCATTGCTGACCAGTGCCTCTTCTTGACTGGAACACCACTTCTTTAGATGTACCAGTAACTGCATTGCAAGTCTTGCGGGCCCCTGAAGCCATTCTTTCCCTAGACAACTGCTCATCTCTGCTCTGAATTATTACACACTGATTTCAAAGTTTAAGTTTCAGATAGCAACCCTATTTTTAGGTTCCTTGGGTGAGGTGGGAGGGGGGCTGCGAGATCTCACTGTTACTTCAGTGAAATTTGTTAAGAGCTCTGTATAAAGAGCAAATTTGGACTATAAATATAGAATGTCTGAAAAGACAGAATGTTGATCATTGTTGAAGCTGGGTGATGGTATATCGGGGCTCATTAAACTATTTTATTTTTAAAAATTTTAAATAAAAACACTTAGCTGGCAGTCATATATAATCAATGATTATCTATAATTAAGTTTATAATATGTTGCTAAGAATATAAACATGCCAATGAGTTTGTTCAGTCATTCAATAAATATTACGGCATCTTTTATATGCCAGCCCAGTTCCCAACAGATACAGTAAACCAAGCAGACTGTCTTCATGGAACTTTTAGTCAATGGGGGAAAATGTTAAGGGTGAAATTTGATATTTAATATTCATAAAGATATTTTAAAATATTGAAGTGAAAGATTAAACAAGGTGATAAATAGGTACTCCTTTTTCTAGAGACAATAAAAAAGCAATGACTTAGAAGTTAAGAGTACAGAGTCTGAAGTCAGAATACTTGGTTCTAATTCCAAGCTCACTAATGGCCTTAGGAAAGTATTCAACTTCTCTAAGTCTCAATTTTCTAAGCTACCTATACCCATACCTAGGTCTTAAAACTGTCAAGAATTAAATAAAATTATGTATGTACAGTGATTACCACAGAACCTAGCAGATAGTAAAACATTAAATAAATGTCAGGTATAATGATAATTATGGTTTAGATAAGTTCAGAGGTTGACTTTTTTGGAAACAAAAGGATTAAAGGAGGATCATTGGAGATCCTGTTTTGTTCCATAATCTTACGGTATTCAAAATCTTAAGACTGAAATTGGTTAGCTGCTATAAACATCAGGAATAGGGGAAATGAATGAACAAACTGTAAGCCAGAAAGCTGCTATATGTGTTCTTCCTGAACCCACTTCACTAGCAAGCACAACAAAACAGGATTTGCAAGACTAGAATCCTGTTGGTTCTGTGTTCTGTGATTCATAGTCCTCAGGATTCCAAAACTGGTTGCTACTTGGGATACCATCTCTCTGGTAACAAAAACAAATAATTTAACAAAGTCTGAATAATCACTGTCCACACTCAAGAAACAACCTAATTATGAAGACACTAAAATTTACCATAAAGCTATAAAGAGGTACATCATTCTCCACATTTAATCACCACACCAACCTCACCCCTCACCCATGCCCATTCATTTTTCAGAAAACACAGCTGGGTTCTTAATGCTGCTGCTGTATAAAGAAATTATGAAAAAAAAGAAAAAGAAAAAGAAATAATGAGCTCTGCTAGTGCACCTGAAGCTGTACCATCAGCCTAGGGAAGGAGCACTTAGCTCAAAGCACTTTAGTGAAAATGTCAGGACCACCCTGAAGTATTTAAGTCCTGTAAATGCCACACTTAAGGAGAAGAGCTAAATAATTAAGGTAATAGATGACAGCAAGCAAAAACAAACAAACAAACAAACAAACAAAAACTTCATCACTGCCCCTTTTATGCCATAAAAGGTTTTTTCAAAGGAATCTGTGGTAACACACAAGGTTTTTGTGACCTAAAATTAGCTCAGACTTCATTGGAAAACATTGCCAAGACTGCAAATTTTATGAAGAAAGAACTACATGGCCTATTCTTTCTCAAACTTTCTTGGGTTCTCTGGAAAAGTAGGCAAAAGAAGAGCACAATCTTGAACCCTGATAGCCCTCGAGTGGCAGCATCTGTGTGCTTTGTTCACCAAAGTGTTCCCGGCATGGATCAGAGCCTAGAATATACTAGATGTTTGATAAATGTTTGTGGAAATATCAATAAAGTTTTCAGGCTGGGGAAAACATGCTTGTAATCGCTGGTTTAACTGTTATCCAGTTTATACTGATTTCCTGATTCTAGAGTAAAAGAAATGGGGAGCAGGAGCAAAGAGGCCAAGTCCAGGAACATCCTGTAGAACCCTGGGGTGGGAGGGTTGTGCAGCACAACACTGTATAAACTTCATTTGGATCCGCACTGTGTCTAAGATCACCTAATGAGAAACTGAAATGATTTGGGGCCAGAGAAGATGAGACAGGTAGCAGTAAATAACTGCTGGATGAATACATTAATGAAATCTGCGTTACTATTACATTGCAACTTCTGGCTTCCCCGAAACATCAACACATGGTATAGGTCTGATGACAAGTGTCAACTCAGCTTTTGTGTTTCCTTTCTCTTTTGCGAAATTTTGCAAAAACAAGAGTAAACTGATGACAGCATTAAAGGCCCTGGATAGATAGGGGTAGTTACTGAGATGGACTGACTTGCCATGGGACCCATCAAATGATTTCCTTGTAGGAATGTACATAAAAAGAAGCAACAAGTCTCTCACTAGAGAGCAGAATATTTCCGAGCTGTCAGATTATGGGGTGGAGATGGCAGGGG
>NW_011889068.1:478062-480319 GCF_000151845.1 Pteropus vampyrus
TATAAAGAGGTACATCATTCTCCACATTTAATCACCACACCAACCTCACCCCTCACCCATGCCCATTCATTTTTCAGAAAACACAGCTGGGTTCTTAATGCTGCTGCTGTATAAAGAAATTATGAAAAAAAAGAAAAAGAAAAAGAAATAATGAGCTCTGCTAGTGCACCTGAAGCTGTACCATCAGCCTAGGGAAGGAGCACTTAGCTCAAAGCACTTTAGTGAAAATGTCAGGACCACCCTGAAGTATTTAAGTCCTGTAAATGCCACACTTAAGGAGAAGAGCTAAATAATTAAGGTAATAGATGACAGCAAGCAAAAACAAACAAACAAACAAACAAACAAAAACTTCATCACTGCCCCTTTTATGCCATAAAAGGTTTTTTCAAAGGAATCTGTGGTAACACACAAGGTTTTTGTGACCTAAAATTAGCTCAGACTTCATTGGAAAACATTGCCAAGACTGCAAATTTTATGAAGAAAGAACTACATGGCCTATTCTTTCTCAAACTTTCTTGGGTTCTCTGGAAAAGTAGGCAAAAGAAGAGCACAATCTTGAACCCTGATAGCCCTCGAGTGGCAGCATCTGTGTGCTTTGTTCACCAAAGTGTTCCCGGCATGGATCAGAGCCTAGAATATACTAGATGTTTGATAAATGTTTGTGGAAATATCAATAAAGTTTTCAGGCTGGGGAAAACATGCTTGTAATCGCTGGTTTAACTGTTATCCAGTTTATACTGATTTCCTGATTCTAGAGTAAAAGAAATGGGGAGCAGGAGCAAAGAGGCCAAGTCCAGGAACATCCTGTAGAACCCTGGGGTGGGAGGGTTGTGCAGCACAACACTGTATAAACTTCATTTGGATCCGCACTGTGTCTAAGATCACCTAATGAGAAACTGAAATGATTTGGGGCCAGAGAAGATGAGACAGGTAGCAGTAAATAACTGCTGGATGAATACATTAATGAAATCTGCGTTACTATTACATTGCAACTTCTGGCTTCCCCGAAACATCAACACATGGTATAGGTCTGATGACAAGTGTCAACTCAGCTTTTGTGTTTCCTTTCTCTTTTGCGAAATTTTGCAAAAACAAGAGTAAACTGATGACAGCATTAAAGGCCCTGGATAGATAGGGGTAGTTACTGAGATGGACTGACTTGCCATGGGACCCATCAAATGATTTCCTTGTAGGAATGTACATAAAAAGAAGCAACAAGTCTCTCACTAGAGAGCAGAATATTTCCGAGCTGTCAGATTATGGGGTGGAGATGGCAGGGGCGGGACTTCCAAATGTCAAGATTCCATCCATCTATATAGTTAAAGATACTCAAAAGATTTGGAATATAAGTCTAAAGTTGTTGACATGAAAAACAGGACAGCATAGTCTTTTTGTTTGAAGATCTCTCACCCCTAAAAGAGAGATTTATTTTGTATTGCCTCACAGGGCAGGAATAAGAACAAAAGATGAAAGCTTTTGGCTCAAAACTGAGGAAAAAAGGAACTAGCTCCCTCCCTCCTACAGGTATTTGAAAAGAAGCTGATGATTATTAAAAAAAAAAAACAATAACCAACTGTTAGCTGCTGGTAAAAGAAGAACTTATTTAATCTTCAGTTAAGATGCTAGTATCTGGTTTTATTTTAAACATAATTGAAGTACTTCAATAATTATTTCTTTCCCCCACTAGAAAGCACGCTCTTTAAGTCAAGAACTTTGCCCTAACCATCTCTGTATTCCCAGAACATTACTTGGCACATAGCAGGCTCTCAGCAAGTGCTAATTAATAAGCGAGTAGTAGAATAATATAAAATATATCTTAAAAGGTTGTGATTCTATAAAGTCTATTTTGCCTTAAGTTGTATTTTGAAACTTAAAATAAGTTATAGCATTGGTTGAATAAATATTTGTTTAGGAGCTGCTGTTCTTCAATCTAATTTTCTTCAATTTCTTCGAATTCCTGTCATCCTCCATTATCCAGATAATTGATAAAATCATAAGTATTAACTCTAATAATAATAATGTCCACTTATTCCACACTATAGTACAAGATATTTTCACCTACACTATCTTATGCACTCCTTACAAAAGTTCTATGAAGTAGTCGTGAGTAGAGAAGGCAAAGTGCAGCAATGAAGTAGGTTTTGCATCTCAAGATTATATACCTACCAAACCCAAGAAACAAAAAAGAGGCTTGCCTGTCTTGGCCTGGACTCCACGTAAAAGAAAAAATAAATCTCCTGAGAATTAATTACCGTGA
>NW_011889068.1:481009-491756 GCF_000151845.1 Pteropus vampyrus
TGTTTAGGAGCTGCTGTTCTTCAATCTAATTTTCTTCAATTTCTTCGAATTCCTGTCATCCTCCATTATCCAGATAATTGATAAAATCATAAGTATTAACTCTAATAATAATAATGTCCACTTATTCCACACTATAGTACAAGATATTTTCACCTACACTATCTTATGCACTCCTTACAAAAGTTCTATGAAGTAGTCGTGAGTAGAGAAGGCAAAGTGCAGCAATGAAGTAGGTTTTGCATCTCAAGATTATATACCTACCAAACCCAAGAAACAAAAAAGAGGCTTGCCTGTCTTGGCCTGGACTCCACGTAAAAGAAAAAATAAATCTCCTGAGAATTAATTACCGTGAGATTATACTTGGCAAATGAGGGAACTCCAAGATGAGAAATTATCTATAAAAATGATAACTGTACCCAGCAGAAGCATCAGAGATAAAAATTAAAAACTCACTAAAGAGCTCATAATTCAAACTTATAAAACACACAAGGAAAGAATCCACCATATCAGCAGAAATACTACATAGCACAATCAGCTTTCCTAAGAACTACAAATGACAGAATTATGGGATACTGTAGCAGCCAGACCCTAGGGTGGCTCCCATGAACACAGTATCTCCTAGTGGTCATACTCTTTCATAATCCTCTTCCCCAAGTGTGGGCATAATGTGTGGCTTGCTTCTAACCAGTAGAATACAGCAATAGTGATGAGATTTATGTGACTATGTGTATGTGATTATATTACATAAGACGGTAATACCCGTCTTACTAAGAAACTCGCTCCTTTGCTGGTTTTGGAGAAGCGAGCTACCATGCTGTGAGCTGCCAATGAGGAGAGGGCTACATGGCACAGAGATGAGGTGGCCTCTAGTGACATCCAGCAAAAAAATGAGTTCTTAGTCTGGTGGCCTGCAAGGCCACTGAATGCTGCTAACAAGCATGTGAGCATTGAAGTAGATCCTTCCTCAGTTGAGCCCCAGATGAGAAACCAGCCTTGGACAACATTTTGATTTACAGACTTGCAGGGGACCCAGAAAAGCTGTGCCCAGACTCCTTATTCATATAAACTGTAAGATAATAAATGTGTGTTATTTTAAGCCACAAAGCTATAATACTGTTACACAGGAATAGATAACTAACACAGCTACAGACTGTATGATATGTTTTAAATGCTTAAAAGAATAAACATGAAGACATAAGACAAAAGAGCAAAAACACCAGGAAGATTTGAAAAACACAAGTAATAATAAAAAAATACCTCGTAATTCCTAAAATGATTTAACTCAATGGATGGGTTAAATAGCGAATTGAAAAATGCTAAAGAAATAATATATGAACTGAAAAACAGATAAAAGGAAGTTGATCTATTTCAATTTATAACATACAACACAGATATTAAAAGATGGAAAAACCTGAAAGAGAGATTAAGAGAGATACAGAATAGGTTGAAAAATAACCACATCGATCAGACAGGGAATCCAGAATGACAGAATACAGAAATGAGAAACAGAAAGACCGAAATAAATAATGGCTGAGTATTTTACAGAATTAATGAAAAACATGATTGCTCAGATTCTAGAAGAAAATTAAACCCAAGAATTGTAACTGTAGTAAATGTGTTGAAGTAAAATATAGAAAACCAATGCCAAAGAGATTTATAAAAACAAACAGAGAGAGAAAGCATCCACCCTCAAAGGAGCAATAATAGCAATAGAAACCAGAAGACATGAGAGTAATAGCTGCTAAGAGAAACTGTGAACCTAGAATGCTAGATTCAGCTAAATGAGCAATGAGAGAATAAAATAGATATTTTCAGATGAACGAAACCTGAGAAATTTTACCAGTAATAAATCCTAATGAAAACCCACTAAAAATATTAATTTTCAGAAATAAAACCCCAAAGAAGGAATGTGAGGTAAAAAGCAATGGTAAGCAAGAAATTCTGTGTGACTAAATCTACACAAGCATAGACATTATAAAAATGCCATACAAAAAAAAAAAAAAATGTATAAAATAGGCAAGGTGTGGTAGAATTAAAGTGTTCCAGGATCGATCCTTGACTTGTTTGAGAGGAGGATAAAGATAATAAGTTATACACTTTAATTTCAGTATGCATGTTAAAATTGTAAGGGTGAAACAGAAATAGAATATCTGACTTCCAAACCAATAGAAGGAAGTAAAATGTAAAACACTATTACTATGCACATTTTACAAAACATGAAACTGGGGCTTATGAAACTGACTAACTTGACCACGTTTGCTCAGCTAATAACTAGCATAATGTGACTTGAATTCATGTCTTTCAACTTTGAGTTCTGTGATTTTTTTCCTTCTATGTCATATCGCCTCTGATCTAGGCGATAAAATAACAATATGTTACCCTGATGTTCAGTTCAATGAAACAAACAAACAAACAAACAAAAATCTCACACTGCTGCAAGAATATCTTTATATAAATGAGACTTTGCGGGAAAAGTGCCTTGGATTGACCTAGCAATCCTCTTATTCCTCATTCCCATTTCATTCTTGCCTTCTCACTCATTAATTCCTACATTCTCCACATAATTTTTTTCCCCAGGTTCTAATTTTCACCGTTTTTTTTTCTCTCTTCCTCCTTCCCATTAATTATTTTTATTTTGTACATGTTTGTATGTGTGTAAACACGTATAATATTTAAGCATCATACATGTTTACTAATTTTAAGAAATCTCAATGTATATGCTGTGAAGAGAGTGGTAAATTCTAACTGCATAGTTTTTATTGGGATGCAGTTTGTTTGAAAGATTTCTACAGAGATGGAAGAAGTTACAAAAGATAGTGGTACTCAGATCTGCTTCATTCTATTGTTATGCTCCATCACTGAAGTGATTATGTAATGTCAAAAAGATGGTAGAAGTATCTGTGATGCAACCTAGGTTCCAAATCATAGCAGTGACAGATGACCCCCTGGCAAGTTGCTGCTGGAGTCAAAGACTCTATCTCTGAACTATGATGGTGATTCTCTTTCTCTTTGCCGAAATCATTTCACTTGGTCTCTAATATCACTTTCTATTGAAGCCATGCAGTACAATCTTCAGGATGTGCCCAAGAATGTTCAAATTCCTAGGCCACAGTTAGTCATATGAAATCATTGTTACTGACCCTTCCCCCCAACACCACCACCTAGTTTGCCTATAGATATTTCTGTAATACTTCTTGAGGTAATAAAACTTCAAGATATATAATCTACCTACTGGTAATACAGAAAAGCACATAAGCCTTTTGGAATCAACTCTTGGTCTCCCATCAATGAGCTTGTCAGATATATAAAGACAATATAAAATCAAGTTCATAGTAACACACTGCCAGCTGATTATATTCTGCCGTTGGTATTATCAATCCAAAGATTTGTATTGTAATGTACCCTTGAAGAAAGCCACATAGAAATGCTATAAAGAAATATAGCGTTATAAAGAAATGAGTAATATTTCATACTGTAAAATAAATCAGTAGGATTATGGTATTAGAGGCAATTCTTATATCTGGAGGCACAGAAATCTTGCACTAACCAAAATAAAATAAAGTAATCATAAGTGCAAAAAGCAAACAAGCTTATTTTTAAAAATCACATGATTTGCTCCTTTTATTTCCCCCTATTCGCCTGAAAGCAAATTGCTCCATTGCTTCCCTCCACTCACCCTGCTTTGCCTCCCTAAAAGATAACCTAAGAAAGAATAAAAAGTTTATGAGCCTCAATAACCCCCAAACAGAATAATCCATCACAGAATGACCAAAACTTGAATGTATCCTGTTACATTATAGATGGTTAAATAATACCATTACTAAGGATTAATAAGTCTATCAAGCTCAAATACAATTTCCACTTTTATAAATACATGGAAATATAGTGATTACAACAACAACAAAAAAAATCCTACTTAATTGAGCAGCTGAAGATTTTTGGAGGAGTACACTTTATAGTAGTGAAAACGTAATAAAAAATAACAGATGGTACTTTAGCAGACAGGGGCAATAGGTTAGAAGGAGAAGGATAAATAGAGAATTATAGGTAAAGGATTAACGAGCAGAAGAGCAAACTGTGTGGTCTCAGAAAATGATACTGGCAAATTAGAGATATAATTTCATGATTTCATGGAACCAGATCTAGGTTATGTAGGAGCTAAAGTCCTTATTTTCATGGTAAAAAGTACAAAACTCTGTCAGCTGATTTACAAAGCACAATTATTAATGCCAGAGTCAGGGTGGTGGAAGTAACAACAAACATTTAGCAGTAAGTACTCTCTGATGTCCTGAATGAGATTATAGCAAGGTAATAAATAAAACGACGAAGCTGATCTCCTCAGCATTGTTCAGGCAGAGGTCCTCTGGAAAGGGGTTCAGATTTTAAGAACCACTTAAGTGGTCAACAGATATACAAGTGATTAGTAGTTTTCTAGGCTTGATGACCTCTCTCCTTAAAAGATCAGAAGAGCCTAAGAATAAAAAACTGAAAAGATAACTCAGCTCAAGTCATAATTCTATTCCTTTCCTTCTTCCAACAAAAAACTGGCCACCCTCTCTGTCTTCCTTTGCAGAGAATTCTCTGTTCTTTCTCCTCTATTTTTTTTTTACTCTTCCTCCTCTATTTTGCTTCAGGGAGGTCTTGAGATAGTCTTTTCTCCACCTCTCAGTATCTGTCTTATATCATGTGTAGCACAGAAGCCCAGGCGAAGACACAGGGCCTACGCCACACACAGTCAGTCAACATTCTCTCTCGCCTTCAGACAGGTCAACAGCTAAAGTGTATCCAACTGTTGATTTCTGCAGGAAGCTCAGAGAGCAACTTTGGCCAATGCCTCTGTTCCAGTCACTTCAATGATTCATTACAAGTCCTCTCTCAGGGCAGGGTTCTCTTTTGAATAATTCACAACCAAACCAAAAAGGCATAAATTTAAAAAAGGAGAGAGGAGGAGTCCTTTATTGGAACAAGTAATTGGCAGCAAAGAGAAAGTAAAGCAAACCAAATAAAATAGATAAAACTGAGAACCCAGAAATCAGATTATAAAACAACAGTTGGCTGACATTTAAATAAAGTAATGCCACGGCAATTTAACTGTTGCCTTTTTGCCTGAACTCCCAGATTTCTCTTGTTTGGGGCCCGACACAACTTTTTATTTCTCTGTGTACTTAGAGATTCATGGTGAACCAACATTAATACTCACTTGGGCTTGCTTGCATACTTTAAAAGGGTGAAGTGTTTCTTGGTAGAAAAGTTGATGATAAGCCTGTAGGTCAAACCAGAAGTACACGCTGTTCCTCCACAACTACAGATGGGAAAAGCACATCAATTATTACCGCCCATTATTGAAGCTCCACAAAGCTCTAATTTCAAATAGAAGTAATTGTTTAGCTTCTTGGTGTTACCATATATCTGGTTCAATTTAATGTGGTTTTATCTTCTATCACAAACTGGCAACATACAAAATATTCATTGGTATTGTCACTAGAACATTATATTTTGGCAGGTATGCTTCTCACATAATTGGTCACTAATAAAATAAGCATTTTAGATAACAATTAGATTAATCACTTAAAGAACCCCAAAGGTATTTTGATATATATGGGCAAATGTACATCATACCAGAACTAAACACTACTCTTCATTTGAATCAGTGAAACATCACAAAGTCAACATGAAGACTTTGTGATTAAAAAAACTGCAAATAAGTTTGCCGTTACCCATTATAAGTTGTAATTATTAAGATTGTTAAAAAATAAAAGTTAAAGGATTGATAAAAATCAACTCCAAATTTCATATATGTTACATTGAAACAAGTTATACGAAAATAAACTACTGTTAATAGCATAGGTCAATCTTTGTCTACCTATACTGTACTTTCCTTTTTACTTTTAGCAGGATAGTGAATGAAAGAAAATTATAATAGAAGTGTTTAAATTTTTAGTAAATATTTGGTATGAAATTTCTTACCAGAGATGAAAAATTTAACATCAAACATAATTATTTGAGCATTGAATTATTTCAACTTCTCTTATTTTAAAATGAAGTGAAATGTATAAAATTAGACTTTAAATAATTTTCTACCTTGTTCTCTGAATGCTCACAAAATTTAGTAAAGAAGAATCCAGCTCTATTTTCTACATACAAAGACTGCAACAAATTTTCCATGTCATATCCTCCCAAGTCATCATCTGCCATGGTTTTAACCTAGATAACAAAACAGAGGTCCATTATCCACCCAGAAACATTATTTTTTTTTTTTTATGGTATTGTACAACAGGGTTTCATAAATTCTGCCAAGCTGTCATTTCTTCACTGGACTATTTATTTTTATACCATATATGTAATCAATGCAGTATTTTTGCATCAGACTGTCATATAGGGCTCATTTTTGGAGCAAACTATAGCAGCAGAGTTCATTCTATTATAAACCAATCTGATCTCAAACTTAATGTTATAATAATTTCCTAGCCTCAACTATATTCTTGTTTCAGGCACCATGACACCATTTTAGGAGTCTTCCAAATCTCTGTTGGTGGCCTCTTTCCTACATATTTATTGTTATTTTAGCCTTGAGGTGCTGCTGAAATAGTTACAGGAGAGTTATAAAAAGAACTATCTTCACGGCCTCTCAGTGCTGCTCATTAACCATCTTTAATGGTGGTGGGATGTGGGGGGGTCTGGGGGAAGAGAGTCTCTCTTTGGATAATGTCACCCCATACAGGTCATGGCCTTGAAAGTGTAAATGACAGTATAAGTTCTCATAAACTATTTACTATTTATGGGCTTCTGTGCCAACAATGCTGGCAACCCTAATACCATTCTTGAAACACAGAAAGCTGGCTATGTCTCCAAACACAAGAGTGATTCTAGAATACAACGGGGCATCTGCTATTCACATGAACTCTTTGCTATTTGTTATGTGCAAGTCAAACTTCTCTGTAATCTTGAGAGAACTGTGGCAAGAATGATTTAGGGTTTAAGTAAGATTCTTGTTCTTTGTTATAGTGTCTCTCTGCTTCTCTATTTTCCTAATAAACAAAGTCCGATATGAGAATTTAATGTTTTTATGATGTCTAACCATAGGCATTCCAAAACTAAAAAAAAATCATTATTTTGGTAGGAAAAAAATCCTAATTCGAAGAAAAGGAGAATAAAATTAATTGTTATACAAAATTACATCTAAGTGTTCAGCCTATATCTGGACTACCAAGGTTACTATCTAAAGTATAATCCTTAGGGAATGTAAAGTTATCATTTAGAACTGGTATAGTGAATTCACATGATCCAGGTACCCACACTATGGAAGTACTCTGCTTTATAAAAATTCTAAGCCTACAAAATATAACATCAAAAATTATTTTTTTATCAAGAGTTAAAACTTAATAAAAATCCTAGAGGGTCTTATTTTGTACCTGAAGTGTCCTGATACTAAAACCAGAACACAGCCGTTTTTGAAAACAGTAATCAATGGAATATATAGCAACATAATACTCAAAAGGAAACAGAGGAAATTTTTATGTAAAAATCCTTTTGCAAGGATAAAATAAAATGTGTTGTTTAATATTGTAAATCAATAAAAGTTCTCTAAAATCAAAATCTGATCATTTAAATGAGGAATTGGATTAATCAGTCCTCAAAATACTTACCAAAGGTTCTTCTGTATAAGTATATCTTCTTTCCAGCTGGGGCTTCAGACATTCAGAAATGTCAGTAAAAGATGTTAAACGAATAACTCTGCTGCTGTCTGACACATACTTTGACCTAAATTATAGGAATGAGAACTAACTGATCAACAAACATATTTCAAGTACCTTTAGTAAACACGGCATCAAATCTCAGGAGTGCTTCCTAGCATTGTTAGAGAATTAGGGGGAAAAAAGTATCAGGGCCAGCCCGCAAGAATGAAGAATGAAGAGAATGAAGCATGAAGTATAGTCATACAGAAAGACAACTCTCAAAAAATAACCACTGGTTGAATGAATTTGAGAATATATTATAGATGCCAAACAAATTATTCATATTACGGGAGTATAAAAACAAGAAGTCCCTTTTAGCTATATCAGTAATTACAGAAATGAGATTTTTCCTGAAAAAAATGAGTAGGAGATATAGTCTGTGTGTACGTGTATGCGTGTGTGCACACGTGCATGCACACTTACAGAGGTTCTAGAGATGGAGAGAATAATGAACTATATAAAGGTAGACAGAAAAAGCCTTGTTTAAAAGGCAGAAAGTTAACTAATTTGCTTAGGGCAAGAGGACACTAACAATTAAGTGAACACTATATACTACATAACAACATTGTGCTAAATATAATTATCACATTTAATCCTCACAATAAGGATTTATATATGGTAGTTTGGGGCAAGATAACAGAATACTTTGGAATTAGACTAATGACTGGACATTATCTTTTTATATTTTCTTATCCAGCTCCCCCTCCCATACCCCACTGCAATTATTCTAAACCTTAACTTCCAGTTTTATAAAACATGCCTGTTCCACCTCACCAATCTAACTCCACTCCATTCTACCAGCAGATTACTTTGCAAGTTCTTCTCAAACAAAATGTAGGTACAGCATGCTTCAGTTTTTGCTACAGTCACTACTCTCCTACATAGCAGACACTGTTGATTGATTAACTAACTCAACATCCATTCCCAGTGACATGTTTCTATAACCAGCACCAGAGAGATACTGAAAAGGCTAAATATTCACTTTCCAATACTTCCTTGCAAAGAGGGGTAGTCATATAACATACTGTGACTAATGAGATAGAAAATGAAGTCTGCTGGGACGCTTCTAAAAGAGCTTGCGTTCCTGATCAAAGGCAGAGTGCTAATGGAAATTGCCCTTCCTCCTATGATTTGAAAGCCTGACGTTGGGAGCTATACTACTACTATGAATAAATGGCCAAGAGGATTATAGGGTTCAGGCCTTAATATCTGTGATATCAGTGAACCAATACTAGCAGGTGCCTACCTTGACATTTCTTGTTCTGTGAGAAAAATAAGCTGGATTTGTCTAGGTCACTGTTATTCAAATTTTCTGTTATTTACATCTAAAGTATTCTTAAATTATCTATCAACAAATATGGTCATCTATACCCATCCTGCTTTCCTTCTACCCTGTTTCAGAAAGAAGTGTCCCATCTCCTTGCCTTGGCAAGGAGCCATTGCTTTGGCTCTTGAACCCTTCCTTCTACTGCCCTTTGAAAATAGAGAACTTAGTCTATGGCCATGCTACCCTGAACAAGCGCGATCCTGTCTGATCTCAAAAGCTAAGCAGGATCGGGCCTGGTTAGTACTTGGATGGGAGACCACCTAGGAAGACCAGGTGCTGTAGGTGTAAAAAATTAAAAATAAATAAATAAATAAGGGATTGTAAGCTGACAAGGTCCTTGCAATCTGTGAGGTCAATCAAGGGTTGCCTCATCTAAAAAAAAATATTAAAAAAAAAAATAGAGAACTTCTTCTTACTCATGTATCTTCAACTTCTCTCTTTCTACTAGATTCTACTCTAAGCATGTCAAAAGCCTCAAGTTTCCTCTACCTTAAAAATACCCTTTCCTGTCTATGGCCATGCCACCCTGAACAAGCTAAGCAGGGTCAGGCCTGGTTAGTACTTGAATGGGAGACCACCTAGGAATACCAGGTGCTGTAGGCATTTAAAAACAAACAAACAAACAAACAAACATTTTCCCACTACAGAAAATCATCGAACCACAAAGGTAGAGAGCAAGAGAAGGAGGAAGGAACAAAGGAATTACAGAACTGGATGAATGGATTAAAAAACAAGACCTATCTATATACTGCTTACAAAAGACTTACTTCAGCTGTAATGACACACACAGATTGAAAGTAAAGGCATGGAAAAAAAAATAAGAAAGTAAAGGGATGGAAAAAGACGTTACATGTAAACGAAAAAAAAAAAAAACAAACCTGAAAGTACTATACTCAGATCAAATAAAATAGAGTTTAAGACAAAGACTGTAATAAGAGACAAAGAAGGTCATTATTTAATGATAAATGGATCAATCCAACAAGAGGATATAATATTTACATTTGTAAATATTTATGCACCAAATATAGGAACATCAAAATATATAAAGCAAATATAAACAGACCTAAAGGGAGAAACAGACAGCAATGCAATAATAGTGGAGGACTTTAATACTCCCCCTTTATCAATGGATAGATCATCCAGACAGAAATCAGTAAGGAAACATAGGCCTTAAACAACATGTTAGACTGGATGAATTTAAAAGATATTTACAGAACATTTCTTAAAAAGCAACAGAATACATATTCTTCTTAAGTTCACATGGAACATTTTCTAGGACAGATCATATGTTAGACCACAAAACAAGTCTTAATATAGTTAAACAATTAAAATCATATCAAGCATCTTGTCCAACCATAATGGTATGAAACTAGATATCAATTACAAGAAGAAAACCAGAAAATTCACAAATATGTGGAGATTAAACAACATATTACTGAACAACAAGCGGGTCAAAGAAGAAGTCAAAAGAGAATTAAAAACAATATCTTCAGACAAATGTAAATGGAAATACAACATACCAAAGCTTACAGGATGCAGCAAAAGCAGTTCTAAAAGAAAAGTTCACAGTGATAAATGCCTACCTCAAGAAACAAACAAACAAAAATCTCAACCAACCAAACTTTACACCTCGAGGAACTAGAAAAAGAAAAACAAACAAATCCCAAAGTTAGTAGCAGGAGGG
>NW_011889068.1:492471-494966 GCF_000151845.1 Pteropus vampyrus
ATATGCCACCTTCAAGTGGAATTTATTCTAGTCATGGGAGGCTGGTTCAAATCTGCAAATCAACCAGTGTGATATACCACATTAACAAAATGAAAGATAAAAATCATATGATCATCTCAATAGATGCAGAAAAAGGCATTTTACAAAATTTAACATCCGAGAGAGAGAAAAAAATGGCGTATATGATAGAGGCTCTGTTCAACCCTCTTGCAACCAAATCAAAGTTCTGACAGAAACAAAAAACAAACAGCAAGGAAAATTGCCTGGGATCTAGATGAACAAGCCCTACAACTAGGGAGAGAAATAAGAAATCACCCTGCAACAGGAGGAGGTAGGACAGGGTGAGGACGTGAGGCTGCCCAGTCTTGAGCAGCTGAGTGGGACAGAGGCCATAGTAGTGGCAGCTGGCAGCTGCAGATACCTCTTAAAGGGGCCGTGTCTGCAAGTGGACTTCCGTGGTGATGGACCTGCTTGATCTGAGCACTAGTGCCAGTTCGGCTGTGTGGGGGGCACCAGGGATTTACAGGGGGACACTGAGTTGTTGGAGGGAGGGCTGAAGGTGAGATTTGCTCTGTACAGAAGTGCCGGTGGTATCCATCATTCTCTGCTGAGCCCTCCCCGCTCCCAATGTGGGACACAGAGCCTCCACAGGTGAGACCTCATCAAACTGGATAACAGAGGTCACTCCGCCCAGAGGATTCCCTGAAACTCTGCCTCCTCCAACTTGTGGCCCCACTCACGCCACATCCAGGTGTGTCACTGGTGAGTCAGGTACTCCTTGCTGAGCAGAGCCAAGACTCACATTGGTGAGAGCTGGCCTCGGTTTCTGGTATGGTTTCTTGAGGCAACCATAAGGAAAGCATCTGTGGATTGCTTGCTTAATCTTAACGTGTGGCCCCAGAGGGCCACAGGCTGGGGCTAAACTTGGCCTGCAGCTGAAACCCTCTCAGGACTGTGTCACTGAACACCTACTACAGAAAAATCCACACTAATAAGACCAGGAGACTTAGGAGTTGTGCATATTACAAAGAAACGGACATGGAAAGGCAGCCTAAATAGGAAGACAAGCAGAAACCGTATGAGAGAACAGAACAGAGATCCAGGAATAATGGAGTCAAGCACTCTAACAGATGCAGAGTTCAAAACACTGGTTATAAAGATGCTCAATGAAATTAAGGGAAGTATAGATGAACTCAGTGAGAACTTTAAGAGATAAAAAAAAAACATAAAAATGGAAATGGAAATTATATAAGGGAACCAGTCAGAAATGAAGAACACATTATCTGAGATGAAAGTATATTAAATAGAATAAAAAGAGTGAATAAAGAAGAGGATCAAATGACCTATATAGAGGATGAGGAAGCCAAGGACACTCAATCAAAATGGCAAGAAAAAAGAAGCCACAACTATAACAATAATTTAAGGAGCCTATGGGACAATATTAAATGTAAAAACATCCATGTCATAGGGGTACCAGAAGGAAGACAAGACGTTGAAGAGGCATTTGAAGAAATAATGATAGAAAACTTCCCTAACCCAGTGAAGGAAATAGACATAAAACTCCAGGAAGCTCAGAGAGTCCCCAAAACCAGGAACCCAAAGAGGCCCACACCAAGACACATCATAATTAAAATGCCAAAGGTTAAATACAAAGAAAGAATCTTAAAAGCAGCAAGAGAAAAGCAATTAGTTACCTACAAGGGAGCACCCATAAGACTGGCAGCTGATTTCTCAAAAGAAACCTTGCAGGACAGAAGAGCTTGGCACAAAATATTCAAAGTGATGAAGACCCAGGATCTACAACCAAGAATACTTTATCCAGCAAAGCTATCATTTAGATTTGGAGGACAGATAAAGAGCCTCCCAGACAAAAATAAGCAAAGGGAATTTATCATTACCCAGCCAGTATTACAGGAAATGTTGGAGGGACTTCTTTAAGAAGAAAAAACATGTGTCAAAAATAGGAGTAAAGAATGGTAATAACTACGTTCCTATCAACAAGTACCTCAAATGGAAAATAATTAAGTG
Source organism: Pteropus vampyrus (assembly GCF_000151845.1). Classification (NCBI taxonomy): domain Eukaryota; kingdom Metazoa; phylum Chordata; class Mammalia; order Chiroptera; family Pteropodidae; genus Pteropus; species Pteropus vampyrus. The sequence goes on from NW_011889068.1 coordinate 494,500, forward strand.
TTCCAAACAAAAGATAGAGTGGCTGAATGGATAAGAAAAGAAAACCTGTACATATGCTGCCTACAAGAAACTCACTTCAGATTAAATGACACACATAGACTAAATGGAAGAGGATGGAAAAAGATATTGCCTTGATTGACCCATTTCATTTACTGCGATGAATGAAATGGGTCAGATAGAGAAAGACAAGTATCACATGATTTCACACACATGTGGAATCTAAAGAACAAAATAAACAACAATAAAAATGGAAATAAACTCATAGATACAGAGAATATTTAGAAGGATACTAGATGGGAGGGGGGTTGTGAGGACAAAAAAAGGCAAAGGGATTAAGAGGTACTAATGGATAGTTGCAGAATAGACATGGAGATGTAGAATGCAACATAGGGAAGATGGTTAATTATGTTTAATAAATATGTAAGGGGAAGTGGGGTCCTAAATTTAGTGGGGTGATCGCTTTGTGA
>NW_011889068.1:495016-495374 GCF_000151845.1 Pteropus vampyrus
CTTTGTGAGTTATGTGGATCTCTGATCACTGCTATATGACTGAAACTGGTATATTATTGTATGCCAACTATAATTGGGGAAAAAAAATTCATTGAATTGTACAACGTAAATACAAGCAACTAATTGTCTATTATATTTCAAAAATCTGGAGGAAAAATATAAAATCCACTCATGAGTAAAACCCTCGACAAAGTGAGTATAAAGGAAATGCACTTTAAGATAATAAAGGCCATGTATGACAAGCCCACAACTAACATCATGCTCAACGGTGAAAAGATAAAAGCTTTTTCTGTAAGATCAGGAACAAGACAAAGATGCCCACTCTCATTGTTCTAATTCAATATTACTACCAGAAGTC
>NW_011889068.1:495649-497848 GCF_000151845.1 Pteropus vampyrus
TATCAGAAAGAAAAATTAAGAAAAAAATCTCATTTATAATAGCATCAAAAAGAATAAAATACCTAGAAATTGACTTAAGGAGGTGAAAGACTTGTGTAATGAAAACTACAAAACACTGCTAAAAGAAATTAGGAAAGACATAACTAAATGGAATCACATTCCATGTCAGTGGAATGAAAGATTTAATATTGTTAAAATGTCAATACCACTCAAGACAATCTATAGAGCAAATGCAATCCCAAGCAAAATCCTAATAACATTTTTTGTAGAAATAGAAACACCCATTCTAAAATTTGTATGGAATCTCAAGGGACTACAAATAGCCAAAACAATCTTAAAATAGAAGAACAAAGCTGGAGAATTAACACTTCCTGATTTCAAAACTTACTACAAAACTACAGTAATCAAAACAGTGTGGTGTTGGCATAAAGATACACATGTATACCAATGGAATAAAATAGGGAGCCCATAAATAAACCTTTGCTTTTAAGGTCAAATGATTTTTGACAAGGATGCCAAAACCATTGAATGAGGAAAGGACAGTTTTTCCAACAAACGATCCTTAGAAATCTGGATGTTCACTTACAAAAGAATAAAGTTGGACCCTTATCTAACACTATATACAAAAATTAACTCAAAACGGATTAAATACTTAAGAGCCCAAGCTATAAAACTCTTAGAAGAAAACATAGGACAAAAAGCTTCATAGCATTGAATTTGTCAGTGATTTCTTAGATATGATACCAAAGACACAGGTGACAAAATAAAAACTAGACAAAATGGACTTCATGAAAATTTAAAAATTTTGTGCATCAAAAGACACTATCAACAGAGTAAAATGCAATGTACAGAATGGGAGAGTATACATAGAGAAGTCCTGCAACTCAACGACAAGAAAACAATCTGATTCAAAAATAAGCAAAGGGCTTGAACAGATATTTCTCCAAAAAAGACATACAAATGACCAATAAGCACATGAGAAGATGCTCAATATCACTATTCATTAGGAGAATGCAAATCAAAACTACAATGAGATACCACCTCACACAATCAGGATGACTTGTATTAAAAAACTAGAAAATAACAAGTGTTGACAAGAATATGGAGAAATTGGAATCTTTGTACACTGTTGGTAGGAATGGTACAGTTATTATAGAAAACAATATGGCATTTCCTCAAAAAATTAAATGTGGAATCACCATATGATCAAGCAATTCTATTTCTAAGTATATACCCAAAATAATTGAAAGTAGGTTCTTGAAGAGATATTTGTACACATGTTCATAGCAGCGTTATTTACAATAGCTAAAATGTGAAAGCAACCCAAGTGTCCATTGATGGATGAAAAGATAAGTAATATGTGATATATACGTATGATGAACAATTCAGCCTTAAAAAGGAAGGAAATTCTGAACTGTGCTACAACATGGATGAACTCTGAGGATACTAAGCTAAGTAAAATAATACAGTCACGAAAAGACAAATAATGTATGATTCCATTATACAAAGTACTAAGAGTAGTCAAAATCATAGAGAAAGAAAGTAAAATGCTGGTTGTCAGGGCTGGAGAGAGGAGGAAATGGGCTAGTATTGTTTAATGGGTATTGAGCTTCCATTTTACAATACGAAAAGAGTTCTGGAGATGGATGGTGGTGATGGTTGTGTAACATTATTAATGTATTTAGTATCACTAAACTGTACAGTTAAAAAGAGTTAATATGGTAAATTTCATGTTATTTGTATTTTACCACAATAAAAAAATTTGAAAAAAATTCAGACAGGTAATTTCAGCATTAAGATTGCTTTTCCCTGAGGTTTTGCTGATAGTGAAGAGCATCTAAAAAACTAAACATCATGTTTAACAGAGTTGAGGGCCCTGTTAAACACTTCATATTTTTGGTTGACAACCCCCAGGGATGAAGCCTAGTAGTAAAGAAACACTGGAAGTAAACCACACATACTACAGCATAGTATTTTTTGCACAGAAGAATCCTGGTAATTATATTAATATTATCCTAGATTATCAGTGCTTGAGTTGCCTGGTAAAATCAAAGAAAAAAATTTCTTCCAGAAAAAGATGTCAACTTAAGTCTTAAATAAATTCTACACACAACTTTTCAAATAGAAAGAATAGCATAAAATTAACAAATACAAGATATAAGAGCAAACAAGACAACAAGAACAAAAGACATCTTAAAT
>NW_011889068.1:497898-505566 GCF_000151845.1 Pteropus vampyrus
ATACAAATGACCAATAAGCACATGAGAAGATGCTCAATATCACTATTCATTAGGAGAATGCAAATCAAAACTACAATGAGATACCACCTCACACAATCAGGATGACTTGTATTAAAAAACTAGAAAATAACAAGTGTTGACAAGAATATGGAGAAATTGGAATCTTTGTACACTGTTGGTAGGAATGGTACAGTTATTATAGAAAACAATATGGCATTTCCTCAAAAAATTAAATGTGGAATCACCATATGATCAAGCAATTCTATTTCTAAGTATATACCCAAAATAATTGAAAGTAGGTTCTTGAAGAGATATTTGTACACATGTTCATAGCAGCGTTATTTACAATAGCTAAAATGTGAAAGCAACCCAAGTGTCCATTGATGGATGAAAAGATAAGTAATATGTGATATATACGTATGATGAACAATTCAGCCTTAAAAAGGAAGGAAATTCTGAACTGTGCTACAACATGGATGAACTCTGAGGATACTAAGCTAAGTAAAATAATACAGTCACGAAAAGACAAATAATGTATGATTCCATTATACAAAGTACTAAGAGTAGTCAAAATCATAGAGAAAGAAAGTAAAATGCTGGTTGTCAGGGCTGGAGAGAGGAGGAAATGGGCTAGTATTGTTTAATGGGTATTGAGCTTCCATTTTACAATACGAAAAGAGTTCTGGAGATGGATGGTGGTGATGGTTGTGTAACATTATTAATGTATTTAGTATCACTAAACTGTACAGTTAAAAAGAGTTAATATGGTAAATTTCATGTTATTTGTATTTTACCACAATAAAAAAATTTGAAAAAAATTCAGACAGGTAATTTCAGCATTAAGATTGCTTTTCCCTGAGGTTTTGCTGATAGTGAAGAGCATCTAAAAAACTAAACATCATGTTTAACAGAGTTGAGGGCCCTGTTAAACACTTCATATTTTTGGTTGACAACCCCCAGGGATGAAGCCTAGTAGTAAAGAAACACTGGAAGTAAACCACACATACTACAGCATAGTATTTTTTGCACAGAAGAATCCTGGTAATTATATTAATATTATCCTAGATTATCAGTGCTTGAGTTGCCTGGTAAAATCAAAGAAAAAAATTTCTTCCAGAAAAAGATGTCAACTTAAGTCTTAAATAAATTCTACACACAACTTTTCAAATAGAAAGAATAGCATAAAATTAACAAATACAAGATATAAGAGCAAACAAGACAACAAGAACAAAAGACATCTTAAATAAAACAGTGGAGAGTCACAGGAGCTTCAGACATCAAAAATTTCAGACACAGATTTTAAACAACATAATCAACGAGATTAAATAAAAGATACAGCATTTCCAGAGAACTAGAAACTATAAAACATGACATAACAGACCTAACAAAGAACCAAAGAGAAATTATAGAAATAAAAAATATAATAACTGAAATTAGGAACTAAATAAATGTGAATAACAACAGATTAGACACAGTTTAAGAGACAAACTGTAAACTGGAAAATAAGTCAAAAGAAAATACCCAGAATAGGATGGAATACAGAAGACAGGGTATGAGAGGATAAATAGGGTCTAACATACATTTAATTGGAATCTCAGAATGAGAGGAGATAAAAAGTTAGAAATAATATTGGTACAGATATCAGCTTTTCCAAAGCCGATAAAAGATGTCAAAGCCGCAGATTTAATAACCTTGAGTTGGATATATAAAAGCAAACCCATGCCTCATTTTAGAGTAGAACTATAAAAAACAAAATATATACATAATACTAAAGCAACTGGAGAAAAGACATATTATCTTCAAAAGAACAATAATTAGCCTAAGAGCTAATACAGTAGTCCCCCCTTGTCCACTTGTCCACTTGTCCATGGTTTTTCTTTCTACAGTTCAGTTACCTGCAGACAACTTCGTTCTGAAATTATTAAATAGAACATTCCAGAAATAAACTCATAAGTTTTAAATTTGCGCTGTTCTGAGTAGTGTGATAAAATCTTGCACTGTCCCACTTTGTCCAACCTGGGACATAAATCATCCCTTCATCCAGCATATTTATGCTGCATATGCTACCTGCCGATTAGTCACTTAGTAGCTGTCTTGGTTATCAGAGCGACTGTCGTGGCATGACAATACTTGTGTTCACGTAACCCTTATTTAATAATGGCCTCAAAGCATAAGAATAGTGATGCTGGTGATTTGAATATACCAAAGAGGAGCCATAAAGTGCTTCCTTTAAGTGAAAAGATGACTATAGTAGAATAAGATATTTAGGGGGTGGGGGCGGAGATTGGAGGGGAGAGAGACTACATTCACAAACTTTTATTATAGTATATTATCATAATTTTTCTATTTTATTTGTTTTTGTTGTTAATCTCTTATCATGCCTAATTCATAAATTAAGCTTTATCATAGGTACGTATGCATGGGGAAAACATAGTGTATATAGTGTGCAGTATTATCTGAGGCTCCAGGTATCCACTGGGGGTCTTGGAATGTATCCCCTGTGGATAATGGGGGACTACTGTATTTTAACAGAAATATTAAAAGCTAGAAGATAACAAAATGATACCTTCCAAGTGCTGAAAGAAAATAAGTACCAATCTATAATTCTATACCCAACAAAAATAATTTAAAATAAAAGTGACCACAACATTAATGAACACTGAAAACATTATGTAAATGAAAGATGCCAGGCACAAAAGACCACATATTGTGCAGTTTCATTTATATGAAATGTCTAGAATAGGCAAATCCATAGAGAAAGTAGGTAAGTGGTTACCAGGGGCTAAAGGAGGGAGAAAATGGAAAGTGATTGTTAATGAGATGATGAGATGGTGCTTCTTTTAGGGGTGATAAAATGTTCTGGAATCATATAGAGGTAACAGTTGCACAACTTTGTAAACATACTGAAAATCAGTGAATTATATACCTCAACATGATTAAAAGGGTGAATTTTATGTTATGTAAACTTTATCTCAGTAAAAAAAAAAAAAAAAAAAAAGAAAGTAATAAATTATTAAACAAAGAATTATTCACCAGCAGACCCCATACCAAAGTTAATACCAAAGAGTATTTTTCCAGGCTGAAAAAAAATAATTCCATTTTAAAAAAAGAATAATAAAAAGGGTAAATTTGTGGGCCAACCTAAATGAATAAAATAATATACTATATTAAATAATGATAATATTTTTGAGAGTATTATGAGATCTCAAGTTTGAGAAATATTAAATTACTGAATAGGGCCAAGTAAGAATTGGAGGGTAATCTTTTCAGAGAAGTCTTTTGATTCTATGGTTCATGAAAGGCTAGAAATCAGAGGCACAATCTCTTTAAAATTACTAATCTCAGGAGTTCTACTCCTAATTTATAATAGACACAGGAAGTATAACCCTCTAATATCTATCATTGAAATATAAGAACTCATGTGAAAAAATCAAGGTATAAGTTTTCAATTTGTATTTAATTTTTAGATTCTTAAAAAATCTTACTATTACAGAAAAACGCTTGGCACATAAAAAGTTGTACCTACCCTTTATCAATCATGTCGTCCTTAGGAGAAATTGAATACAAAGCCTCACTCTTCTGTTTCTGAATTGCTGTTTTTACTCTAGGTTTCTTGGGAGATTTAGGAGTTTGTACTAAACTGGATTCTTCTTTCTAAAAAGTGGTAAGATAATGAACAAAGTTAAAAATGAGAAAAATGAAAAAAAATGAGAAAAATGAAAAAAAAAAACCCAACAGAATAAAGCATAACTCTACACATTTACCTAAAATTTGTTTTGATCACTAGAGGATTTCTTCCCTCACTCTACCACCTATTATGCTTCCCACTAGAACAAAAGTGTTCTTCTCAAACTCCCACTTTTATGCCACCAGAAGGATGAAAGTCTTACAGCTATTTAGACTCTGAAAAAAGAAAGGCCAAAGGCTTTATTTCCCTACATCATTGTGAAAAAAGACTCTTTCTTGGAGGAAAAACGCTGCAAAAACTTTTCTTTATTCTATAACTGAATAGGTTTTAGTGTGTGTGTGTGTGTGTGTGTGTGTGTGTGTGTGTGTGTGTGTGTGCGCGCGCGCACGCACACGCGCACGCGCACATGCGTGCATGCACCTGCATGCACATGGGAGCGTGGAAAATGGAGGTGGTATTCTGGGGAAAAGATGCAAGAATATCTTTGGTCCATAATAGAGACCTGTATCTTAACAGAGTTATTTCCTTCCATTGCTGGACATTTTATATTCATGGTTATTATTCCCATTCTTAAATGTTCTTTATGGTAAAAGTTACTATTTAAATCCAAAATATGAGATGCTACATGCATGAATCAAAAAAGTATAAACACCTAAATGTTAAAACGGAGGAAAAAAGAATCAATTATCAGAGTATGGGATATACATAAATGTAACATTATATATAATCCTTAAAAGTAAGGATTATGAAGCATGGAAAATTGTTGATGATATTAAAAGAAAAAAATCAGTATACAAAAGTATAAGTTCATTAAAACTAGGAATTCACAAGTCTAAGAGAAAATAAATAAGTTAATAGGTGTCTAGAAGTAGTGAGAGCAGAAGTGATTTGTCTCTTCAGTTTCTAAATGTACAGTAGTTTTATTTTTATAACTTGAAAAAGTGTAAACTTTTCTTATATGTCAACTTCTATTAGAATGTAATACATGTCGCTGGAGAGCAAGGATGTTGTGATGTTTCATTATCCAAAATAAATAACAAATCTTATATATGTACACTCTAGGTACCTAACGACTACTACTATTTTTTTCAGAATTCTATAAACAAGATTAATTACTGAAGCATGTTTTACATATAACTTCCTAGGTATCAGGGCTCACATCTGTTTCGGTAATTTTTCAGCATGACATTAAGCAGCAGTCAATAAATGAGTGGTACCACAGGGTACCACTGAGCTTATTAAAAGTGTACCATACAAAAGCGGTCAAATTCATAGAAGCAGAAAGTAACACGGTTGGTACCAGAGGCTGCGGGAGGGGAAAGGGCAATTGTTTAATGAGTATATAGTTTCAGATTTACAAGACAAAAAGTTCTGGAGATCTGTTTCACAACACAAATATACTTACTTCTGAAATGTGCATTTGAAAATGGTTAAGCTAGTTCATTTTGTTGCATATTTTTTTCCACAATAAAAAGGTTTTTAAAAGTTTTTTAAGTGTATTATATAGAGAAAAGGCTAAATTACAATTTTTGAGCTTTCTGGCTCAGGTGAAAACTAGAAGAGTAACAAGAAAGTAACTGATGGAGGAAAAAAACTGACAAAAGGGCACAGTAGAATGGGCTTGGGGGGACAGGTAGATAAAAGAACTGTCCCATATTGTGATTGTGATGGTAGTTACACAATGTATACATTTGTCATGATCCACAGAACTGTACACTAAAAAGTGTGAATATTACAGTATGTAAATTATGCCTTAACTTTTTAAACGACAAAAACAAAGAAAATAGAATTGAGTTCTACCCCTTCGAGTGTTTTTTGCCAAGGAAAGACACAGTGAGATCAAAATGAGTCATCCAACTAGAAAATATCAATGACAAAATATGGTAAGATTACTCAGGAAACCGAGAAAGAGAACAGATGAGACTTATAGTCATGTTTATGCCACGTTTTACACAGGCCAGTCTCTCCCCATTCCTTCAGCACCGTGCTCTTATTCAAGTTCCTTTCACTGATCACACCACTTACTTCTTCTTCCCCCGTGCCTCTCAAATGTTGTGCAATGCTATCTGTACAGATGTTTACATGTTATCAGATGATGTGCTCCTTACATTACCCCTCTAAGATATGTATTAACTTGGTGATTAAGTCACTAAGTCAAATAGGCTAACAGGGAAGATTAGATTTATCACTGGAGTGGTACACAAAAAGGCCACAAGGTATGAAGTTCAGAAAAATGTCAAAATGATGGATAAGAAACCATTAGTGCTCTAAAGTGACACTGACTCAAAGTGTGGTCCCAAGACCAGCAGCAAAAGTATCACCTGGGAAGGATTTTGTTAAAAATGCAAATCCTTGGGCCACACCCTAGACCTGCTGAATCATGTTCTCCCAGTGGAACTCAGGAATCTGTTTTAAAAGCTCTTTGTTATCTTAAAGAACAACCAGCGATAGCAGTGCTTTGCATACAAATCACTAGGAATCTTATTAAAATGTAGATTCTAAAATATGACTCTAATGTTCAGACAGGTTGAGATCTCAGTTTTAAGCCAACCCCCTAATTTAACAAAGTGACTCAAACCCATTCCAGATCAGTTAAATCAGAATTTCTGAAGGTCGGACCCAGGCATCAGTATATTTTAAAGCTTTCTATCTGATTCTAAGATATATGGATCTAAGGTTAACAAATCACTGACAGGGAAAAACTGTCCCTCCAGCTCTAAAACACTAGTTATTGAAGTAAAACTATGCTGGCTGGAAAATTACTGTTTGGCTATTGACCAAGGGAACATAATGCTCTAACAATAAGCTTTCTGCTTCTGTACCCCACACTTGCACAACCAACCTGTGGGTTGACAGTTAGTAAAAAGAAAAAAAATAGACTTGTGTGTTCAAACAGGATGAAGAAAAGGGGTTTAGGGCTTAAAAACCCTGTACCTCTACATTTCGGGGCTGCTTAATTTGGGGTCTGCGTACCCCTGGCAGACCCAGCTGGCTGAATAAAGAGTGTGTTTCCTATAACTCACTGCTTTCTAGTGGTCTGTGTGTCTACTGGGGGCTGGTGGCTACAACATTTGGAGGCCCCAGCGAGATCTTAGAGAGTGGCCCTGAGATCTAAGACTGGACTGGCCTCCAAAATGGTTGCTGTCCCTGTTACGGACTCAAAGGGGTGGCCACCTGAGTCGTTCCAGGGCCCTTGAATGCCGTGACGGGGTCAATGCAATCGTCACAGACGCAATCTTTAGGACGCACTCTTTGTTCCTGATCCCAACAGGAATCTCTGAGGCCTCGATGTCTGGATAAAAAGGTACTTTTCTGTTTCTTTTGACTAGTCATTGTGGGGTCTGTGGAGAGACTGGACGCAGTCATATCTCCCGGACCGTGGCCAGGCCGCAGGACGCCAACTCCTGTTCCCTGTCATCGGGTTCTGTCTATTGTCTTTGGTCTTGTCTGGGTTGTAGGTGGCAGACCTCTCCGGGTCCACCTACACCCCAGTAATTATTCTTGTCTGAGTGTCTGTCTTGTGTTTTCCGCGTAAGCGATGTGGGGAGGCCCTGAGTTCACAGAAGACACTCTTGGGGTGTCTCCTGCGACATTTCAAAGAAGGGTTTGTAGAGGGAGCTGACTATGGCATAAAGTTTTCTCCAGGCAGCCTAAGAACATTGTGTGAAGTTGAGAGGCCATCTTTTGGTGTAAACTGGCCTCCGGAGGGTTCTTTTGACAGGGGTTTAATGAGGAATGTTTGGAAGATTGTCACGGGAGACCCGGAACATCCTGATCAGTTTCCCTACATTGATCAATGGTTAAACCTTGTTCAGAACTCCCCTCCTTGGCTCCGCCGGTGTGCCCTTTCTCTAGGGGCACGAGTCTTAGTTGTGGGTACCCCGAAACATACGGCAACTGAATCTCCAAGACAGCCCAGTCCCTCAGTCCTCCAATCTCCACTGGAGGACAGTGGCCTTCCCCCACCCTATAATCCAGGA
>NW_011889068.1:505616-507843 GCF_000151845.1 Pteropus vampyrus
GGTCCACCTACACCCCAGTAATTATTCTTGTCTGAGTGTCTGTCTTGTGTTTTCCGCGTAAGCGATGTGGGGAGGCCCTGAGTTCACAGAAGACACTCTTGGGGTGTCTCCTGCGACATTTCAAAGAAGGGTTTGTAGAGGGAGCTGACTATGGCATAAAGTTTTCTCCAGGCAGCCTAAGAACATTGTGTGAAGTTGAGAGGCCATCTTTTGGTGTAAACTGGCCTCCGGAGGGTTCTTTTGACAGGGGTTTAATGAGGAATGTTTGGAAGATTGTCACGGGAGACCCGGAACATCCTGATCAGTTTCCCTACATTGATCAATGGTTAAACCTTGTTCAGAACTCCCCTCCTTGGCTCCGCCGGTGTGCCCTTTCTCTAGGGGCACGAGTCTTAGTTGTGGGTACCCCGAAACATACGGCAACTGAATCTCCAAGACAGCCCAGTCCCTCAGTCCTCCAATCTCCACTGGAGGACAGTGGCCTTCCCCCACCCTATAATCCAGGAAAACAGAGGCCCAATAGCACCGCCTCACCTCCTCGGACGTGGGCAGGTAACCCCTATGGGCCTCCTGCTCCCGCTCCGGGCAGAGAACCAGCCAATATCACCACCCCAGCCATCCTCCCCTTGTGAGAAGCACCACCCCAAGGACATCACAGACAGGCCTTTTATGATTTACATGCCTTTCTCAACTAGTGACTTGTACAACTGGAAGGCACAGAATCTGCCTTTCTCTGAGAAACCCCAGGCATTAATGGGACTCTTAGAAAGTGTCTTTCAGACTCACCGCCCCACCTGGGATGATTGCCAACAGCTTTTAATTACCCCTTTCACTACTGAAACACAAAAGACAGCTGCGGGAGGGAGGAGAGTTGAGGAAGCAGGGGAACAAACTAAGGAGGAATTTCTCTCCACCCACCCAGACTGGGGACACAATTCTCAGGCAGGGAGAATGGCATTAGATCGGTACCACCACATTCTAATTGGAGGAATTAGGATGGCTGCTCATCAGCCGACTAACCTTTCTAAGGTAACTGAAGTTACACAGGGACCTCAGGAATCCCCCGGAGCGTTTCCTGAACGACTACAGGAGGCATACCGAGCATATACCCTCATTGATCCCGAGGCCCCTGAGAACTAGCGGGCAATTAATGTAGCCTTTGCTACTCAGGCAGCCCCTGATATCCAGTGTAAATTACAAAAATTAGAAGGCTTTGCAGGGATGAACCTGTCCCAACTTGTCCAGATAGCTCAGAAGGTGTTCAACAACAAGGAGGCACCGGATGACCCCAAACGTATGGCTAAAATCCAAAGCTACTATCATCAACCCAGCCAATCTGTTGCCAGACCCAGACCTCGAGACCCCCGCTCATGACTGCATAGATTTCACTGACACTGTGTGTTCCTCGCGGCCAGACCTCAAAGACTCCCCTCTGCCTGAGGCCGATGAAGTTTTCTGTTCACGGACGGGAGCAGCTTCATGCAGGAAGGAAGGAGGTATGCTGGGGCAGTGGTTGTAACTCTAACTGGCACCATCTGGTCACAAGCTCTTCCCCATGGGACTTCTGCTCAAAAGGCCGAAGTCATCGCCCTCACTGAGGCACTAAGACAGGGAAAGGATAAGGCAGTCACAATATACACTGACAGCCGATATGCCTTTGCCACTGCACATGTACACAGAACCATCTATAAGGAAAGAGGGTTCTGACTTCAGCTGGGAAGGACATCAAGAACAAGGAGGAGATCTTAGCCTTATCTGAAGCCATATAGATACCTAAGACTCTTGCTATTGTTCATTGTAAAGGGCATCGAAAAGGGAATAGTCCCGAGGCTGAGGGAAACCAACGAGCTGATGCAGAGGCAAGAACAGTGGCCACAAGGCCAGTGGGGCCCCCATCACATCTACTAACTGTTGTCCCTTACCCAGAACTGCCTCCGTCTCCAACCTATACGGTGGAAGAAAACATTTATTTTCAAGATAAGGGAGTCATAGGAACCAACAGAGGTGGTGGACGACCCCAGATAGAAAAATTGGGCTCTCCTCCACCAACTACACCAGACCACACACCTAGGGCGAACTAAGATGCTCCAAGCTTTAGACCCCTACTTTCACTTGTTAGAAGGGAGAAGAACTGCAGAGGAGATTGCCTCATGATGCCCAGCTTGTGCCCAAGTTAATCCAAAGAAGGGGAAGATAGAAGAACCTAGGCATAGGGAAAGAAGAACTT
>NW_011889068.1:507893-523665 GCF_000151845.1 Pteropus vampyrus
TCATCGCCCTCACTGAGGCACTAAGACAGGGAAAGGATAAGGCAGTCACAATATACACTGACAGCCGATATGCCTTTGCCACTGCACATGTACACAGAACCATCTACAAGGAAAGAGGGTTCTGACTTCAGCTGGGAAGGACATCAAGAACAAGGAGGAGATCTTAGCCTTATCTGAAGCCATATAGATACCTAAGACTCTTGCTATTGTTCATTGTAAAGGGCATCGAAAAGGGAATAGTCCCGAGGCTGAGGGAAACCAACGAGCTGATGCAGAGGCAAGAACAGTGGCCACAAGGCCAGTGGGGCCCCCATCACATCTACTAACTGTTGTCCCTTACCCAGAACTGCCTCCGTCTCCAACCTATACGGTGGAAGAAAACATTTATTTTCAAGATAAGGGAGTCATAGGAACCAACAGAGGTGGTGGACGACCCCAGATAGAAAAATTGGGCTCTCCTCCACCAACTACACCAGACCACACACCTAGGGCGAACTAAGATGCTCCAAGCTTTAGACCCCTACTTTCACTTGTTAGAAGGGAGAAGAACTGCAGAGGAGATTGCCTCATGATGCCCAGCTTGTGCCCAAGTTAATCCAAAGAAGGGGAAGATAGAAGAACCTAGGCATAGGGAAAGAAAAACTTATCCAGGGGACCACTGGAAAGTAGATTTCTCTGAGGTAACCCCAATTGTGGGGGGCTACAAAATTTACTCGTTTTTATAGACACCTTTTCAGGATAGGTAGAGGCCTTCCCTACCAGGAAAGAGACTGCCTTAGTAGTTACTAAGAAACTACTACAAGAAATCTTCCCTCAATTTGGTCTCCCCAGAACTTTAGGGTCGGATAGCGGGCCAGCCTTCGTAGCAAAGGTATCACAACAAATGGCTAGCTACCTAAATTTGCAATGGAAACTCCACTGTGCCTATCGGCACCAAAGTTCGGGCCAAGTAGAGCGAATGAATCGGACCCTAAAAGAGACATTCGTCAAGTTAGGATTAGAAACTGGTGGGACCTGGGTAGAACTTCTCATTCACCCCATTTGAAATTTTCTTTAGGAAACCCGCACCTTTAGTACCTAAAATAGAAGATGAGAAAAAGGCAGAACTACGTAACCTTATCTTACTTAAGTCTTTACAGGCACTTCAAAGTGTACAGAAGGAGATTTGGTCCTGGGTTCGTGTTGCCCACTCAGCCCCGGTGGACAGACTTCCCCATCAATTTCAGCCTGGGGACTCTGTGTGGATCCAGAAGACCACTTCCAAAGGACTGGAATCCAAATAGAAAGGACCTTTCACTGTCTACCTGACGACTCCCACTGCAGTTAAGGTAGACGGCATCCCATCATGGATTCATCACTCCTACGTGAAGGCAGCACGAGAGTGGACAGCTCAGGAAGATGGGCCCTTAAGACTAAGACTCAAGTGTACATAAGTCTAACCTTCTGTTTCTTCCTTTTTCCTCTTTAGCCCAGGCATACAGAAACATATACTGGCCTAGAGTATAGAAGCTTATAGTAACGGAGACCGGTGAAATCATTGCCCAGAACATCACCAGCCACGGTACTCCAGAGATCCGAGTAGACTTGTGCTGGCTTGTCAGAGATCCTCCTCCTCCTCTTGTTAACTTTTGGCCCATGCTTCCTCAATTTCTTGTTTGCATATATAAGGAAGAGAATTCATTCTATTAAACTTTATTAATACAAAATAGAGGCTATGAGCAAATTCCACATGAAGAATCAAGGATTTGATTTTCTGCTAAGGCCAGTGGGGAATGTGCTGGCTGGAAAATTACTGTTTGGCTATTGCCCATGGGAACATAACGCTCTAACAATAAGCTTTCTGCTTCTGTACCCTCCGCTTGCACAACCGACCTGTGGGTTGACAGTTAGTAAAAAGAAGAAAAATAGACTTGTGTGTTCAAAAAGGATGAAGAAAAGGGGTTTAGGGCTTAAAAACCCTGTACCTCTACATTTCAGGGCTGCTTAATTTGGGGTTTGCGTACCCTTGGCAGACCCAGCTGGCTGAATAAAGAGTGTGTTTCCTATAACTCACTGCTTTCTAGTGGTCCGTCTGTCTACTGGGGGCTGGTGGCTACAACAAAACTTTAAAAACTATATTATACATTTTTCTGCTTTTAAAATAAGATATCCTGGGGACTCCCAGTCAAGATTGTGGAGTAAGTAAACATGGTGCTCATCTTCTCTCACAACTACATCAAAATTACAACCAAATTATAGAACAACCGTTCTTGAGAACTGCTTGAAAATGAGCTGAACAGAAGTCCTATAACTAAGAATATAAAGAAGAAGCCATGTTATGTCTGGTAGAAGGGGTGGAGATACAAAATGGGCTGGTCCTACACCAATGTGGGGCAGTTAAGAATTTGGAGGGACGTCTTGGCTGTGGAGGATCCCACTGAAGAGCAAGGGGTCCCAAGCCTACACTGGGTTCCCCAGCTCAGAGTACCAGTGCTGGGAAGAGAAGTCCCCACAACAGCTGGCTGTGAAAATAAACAAGATCTCAGTCCAGGTGAGAGGAGGTCTGCTGAAGACCCAGGCTTTCTCTTAAAGGGCCCAAGCACAGACTCACTTGCTCACAAACACTGGTCATGAGCTCCAGAGAATGAACAGCAGCTCTAAAAGCACCAGGGACATACTGGGAGGAACTGAATTGTCCGACTTCAGGGCGAGGGCTGGAGGGGCAACTCTCTCCAGAGCTGAAATGCTGGCAGCCTCCATTGTTCCTTTGTTGAGCTCTCCCTCTACACAGCCAGGAGGCACAGGTTGATGAGATGGAAGGTGCCATTGTTTCACTGTTGATCCCTCCCCACACACAGCCTGCAAGCACAGGCAGGCAACAAAGACGAGAGTCTCCGTTAGCCTAGTTAATGCCACTCTCTCCCACCCTGGTAATTCTCTGAATTAGGTGTGACTCCACCACACCCAATTCACACACCTGGCTGGAACCTCTTTCAGAGGCAAATCCACACAGGAGGCCAGCCTGGGCCCATACTGTGGACTTTCCTAGAATCTCCCCAACATCTACAAACCTCAAAAAGCAGCAGCTAGCCTGGGCATGCCCTATACCTCTTGCTAAAGAAGTATAGTGCCCAAGCCCAGCACTAGTGGCAGCTGGCCTCAGATCACAGCATAGCAACTCCCAGG
Organism: Pteropus vampyrus; assembly: GCF_000151845.1. Taxonomy (NCBI): domain Eukaryota; kingdom Metazoa; phylum Chordata; class Mammalia; order Chiroptera; family Pteropodidae; genus Pteropus; species Pteropus vampyrus. The sequence goes on from NW_011889068.1 coordinate 511,059, forward strand.
TGCCTCTAAGCCCAGCACAGGCAACTAGCACCTAGCAACTACACCACCTTGTAACTCATACCAGGTAACCCTGAGCCAGACACAGGCAGTGGCTGACCTTGGCCTGAACCAGAACCCCTCCCCAGAGGCCCCAGAACCAAGACTCCTGGTGGTCAATTTAGACCACTCCAGAGCCCCACTCAATTAAGTGCCACAAATGATACACCCAAAAGATGAACTTGGCAGGCACCTGAACTCTGCTAAAGCAAATCTCTCTCCATAGGGTCAGCCCCTGTACAACATCTTGGGCTATTTAGCAAGAGGTATCCTTGGTGGTCAAGGTTAGTCCTCATAGCCAGCCAGCCTAAGGGTTAATCCACCCACTGACATTCCAACAGCAATCAAGGTTCAACTACAACAGGAAAGCATACACAACCCACACAAGGGTCACTTGTGGAGCACCCTGCTCAGATGAACAGGGAGACTGTGACACTGGGCACTATAGGACATTTACTACATAAGGCTTTTCTGCCAAGATTTGGAGACACAGCAGACCTATCTAATACATAGAAACAAACACAGAGAGGCAGCCGAAACAAGGAGGCAAAGAAATACATCCCAAATGAAATGACAGGATAAACCTCCAGAAAAAGAACTAAACAAAATAAAGGCATGCAATCTATCAGAAGCAGAGTTTAAAATACTGGTTATAAGGCTGCCAAAGGAATTTAGGGAAAGAACAGATGATCTCAATGATAACTTCAACAAAGATATAGTAAACATAAAAAAAGACATAGAAACCATAAAAAAGAATCAGACAGAAATGAAGACTACAATAACTGAAATGAAGAATACACTAGAAGAAATCAAGAGCAGACTAGATGAAGCAGAAGATCAAATCGGCAATTTGGAAGACAAGGTAGCAAAAAACACCCAATCAGACCAGCAAAAAGAAAAAAGAATCCCCCCAAATGAGGATAATTTAAGGGGCCTCTGGACAACAGCAAGTGTAACAACATTCACATCATAGGGGTATCATCAGGAGAAGAAAAAAAGCAGGGGATTAAAAACCTATTTGAAGAAGTAATGATGAAAAATTTCACTAACCTGATGAAGGAAATAGACATACAAGCCCAGGAAGCGCAGAATCTCAAACAAGATGAACCCAAAGAGGCCCACAACAAGACACATCATAATTAAAATGCCAAAGGTTAAAGACAAAGAGAGAATCTTAAAAGCATCAACAGAAAAGCATTTAGTTACCTACAAGGGAGCTTCCATAAGACTGTAGACTGATTTCTCAAGAGAAATTTTGCAGGCCAGAAGGGATTGGCACAAAATATTCAAAGTGATGCAAAGCAAGAACCTAAACCAAGATCACTCTACCCAGAAAGGCTATCATTTAGAATTGAAAAAGAGATAAAGAGCTTCCAAGACAAGAAAGAACTGAAGGAGTTCATCACCACCAAACCAGTATTACAAGAAACATTAAAGGGACTTCTTCAAGACGAAAAAGGAAAACAATCAAAAGTATGAATAAGAAAATATCACAAAGAAAAAAATTCTCACTGACAAAGGGAAACATAATAAAAGAAATGGATATACCAACACTAAAGCTAGTACAAAGGTTAAAAGTCAAAAGTAGGCAAAGCATGTGTAATTATAACAGTAAATTAAGGGATAGACACAAACTACACACAAAAAGAAGTAAAAAATAATGACAAAAACATAAATGTGAAAGGGTGAATAAAAATGGTAGTGATTTTAGAATGTGTTCAAACTTAAGTGACCATCAACTTAAAAGACTGCTAAACATACTCTGGTATATATAAAGCACATGGTAACCACAAACCAAAAATATACAAGAGATATACAAGAAATAAAGAGAAAGGAATCCAAACAGAACACTACAGAAAGTCATCAACGTACAAGAGAGCAAGAGAATAGGAAAGGAACAGAGAAAAACTACAAAAACAATCAGAAAACAATGAATAAAATGGCAATAACGACATACACATCAATAACTACTTTAAATGTAAATGGATTAAATACTCCAATCAAAAGATGAATAGATAAAGAAATGGCATATATATAAAATGAAATACTACTAAGCTATAAAAAAAAGAATGAAATCTTACCATTTGTGACAACATGGATGGACCGTGAGGGTATTATGCTAAGTAAAATAAGCCAGACAGAGAAAAACAAATACCATATGAGTTTACTTATATGTGGAATCTAAAGAACAAAATACACAAACAAAACAGAAACAAACTCACAGATACAGAGAACAAACTGATGATTGCCAGTTGGCTGGGTGAATAAGGTAAAGGGATTAAGAAGCACAAATTGGCAGTGACAAAATAGTCATGGAGATGTAAAGTATAGCTTAGGGAATATAATCAACAATACCACAATAACTTTGTATTAGTGGGTGCAAGACTTATCAAAGGGATCTCTTTGTAACACATAAATGTTACACGATATACACGATGCTGTATATCTGAAACTAACATATTGAATGTCAACTGTAATTGAAAAATTAAGAAAATTTAAAAATAAATAGAAAATAAGATATCCTATACATAATCTTCTAAAAAGGGATCTTGTGTGACTACTGCCAATAAAAGTTAACATTCTGTCACATGTTTAAAAACTACTATGATTAATATTATAAGGCTCTTTACTTCTGAAATGCAGGTCTTAGCTACAGTTATTGCATCTCTGCGCCAAAGTATGTAGCATTATTTACTTCTGTATAAAGTTAACTTTTTTCCTCCTTTTGGATTTTTTTCCCCTTATCTTTTTGTACTACTTTATTCTTCCGGTGTGAAAGAATGCTCACTACTTCTGACTCTGTTGTTATTACTTCTCACTCATTCATTCAATATACTTATTAAGCAACTATTATGTGTCCGGCACTATTGTAGGCCCTGAGGATAAGCAGTTAACAGAAAAAAAAAAAAACATATTCTGATAGGAGGTGAAAGACAACATAAATTATGTGGTCATAAGTACAAAAAAGCAATATAAAGCAGAGCAGAGGATTTAGATAGTGATGGAGGATATCTATGCTGTCCTATATAAGTGTGCTTACATAGAAGAGTCAAGGATAGCCTGTCTGAATAAGTGATAATTGAGCAGACACCTAAAGTGAGTGAGGGAGCAAGCCACGGGGGTATTTGGAGGAAGAGTGCTCCCAGTGAAGGGAACAGCAAGTTCAATGCTCATGGGTTTTTGCTTGGTGTGTTCAGAGAAAAGCAGACAGGCCAGTGTGATTAGAGTGGAGTAAGTTAGAGAAGTATGGTAGGAAATGAGGTGAGGAGGTTAACAGAGGCATGTACAGCTACGTAAAGACCTTGGATTTTTATTCTGAGTGAGGGAAGAGGCCATCAGAGAATTCTGAGCAGGTGAGTGACATGGTCTTATACTGTTAAAGAATCACTTTGGTTGCTTGGTGGAGAACAGAACATAGGTTTTCTTATTTCATAATTTTTGCAACATTTACTTTAACAACAACAGAGAGAGAGAGAGAGAGAGAAAGAGAAAGAGAAAGAGAGAAGAGAACGGAGGGGGCAGAGGAGGAGGGAGGGGATGGGAGAGGAGCTTATGATGAAACTTAAGTATGAGTGTACAAAACTCAAGCATGGACATTTTACTATAAACTTAATGAAGAGACTCAAGCATCAAGGCACACCCTACCTTCGTATCAGATATCTGTGGAATGCAAGATTTAGGTCTCAATGGCAAGAGTGTTGCCATTTGTGGAAAAGGGTCAACATCCTTCCTTGGTTTCTCTTGACGGAGGTGCCACAATTTCAGTTCAGCACTAGCATGTTTTATTGAGCATGAATGAGTAACACAGAATCTTGGTGCCCTAGTGAGAGGAAAAGAAATTTAAGATTAAACTACCCAATAAGCCTCAAAAATCAAGAGCGTACAAAGTGCATAATACTTGTGCTCACAATTTTCAGTCTTGTTATACCCCTTTTCTAATAATTTCTACTTCTTTTTTTGCTTCCTAGCTTAAGAAAAATATTTTTCCATGATAGATCAACTGCCTGAAATCATATTCACCCATATAAGGAGTAAACACACACTAGGGAAAAATAATTTATAAGTGACATTTAAATTATTATCTACATGATAAGAAAAAAAACCTATATATTTATTCAATGAAGAAAAATTTTAAAGTAACTTTCAGTTTCCAGTAAAATGAGCATAAAATGCAGCTGTGATAATTTTAAGGTAGTTTAGTATTTATCTATAGTACCAAATAAAAACTGGTAAATGAAATTAAATTTTTAAATATACAAACATTTTTATAATGCTTAATTTAAGTAAACTGCTAAAGTGGATTATGATTCATGATTTATTTTCAAGCCTTAATTTTGAAGGTAAGAATAAATTTTACAACAATTTATAAAAATGAAAGGCCAACATTATTGGCAAAGAATGTCTGGCACAATATCAAGGCCACACTTAATTGGATGTATAACCTGGTATTCAGTCTGTGGGCTACTCTTTATTGGCCATAGGGTTAACTTGCTGCCAGTGACACTGCTAATTGTTGCTTGGACCAGGTTTTCCTCCTGATGCCACAGCCCAAAGACTAATTCCCACTCTATATTTCAGATCCTGGTAGAAAATTTTCTCCTTTTAAAATAGGAAGAAGGGAAATATTTCCCTGGTGTGAACACAGGTTGGGAGTGGAAGAGAATCCAAAGCTCACAATTGGTTTAGAATCAGAAAGTATCCTGTGTAGATTGGGGTGGTCATTCTATGCTGTATTTCAGAACTTTTACTTACTGACTTGAAACTATGCAGAATTACCTCTTATTTGCATGTCAACCAGTAAGTGGACATATATACAAGATTCTTATCAAATATGTAATACATGTGCTAGTAGGAAATCCAGGTGTCTCAATTTTCTGATTCCCATCATTACAGTATACTCATATGACCCCTAAGTCTCTGCTACCCCTACCATTTTAATCTTGCATCTTATTTCATTTGTTATATTAATTTTTTATTAGCTACTATGTGAATTCATCAGATATTGTGGAGTAAATTTCACAGTCAATCCTAAACTGGTATTGTATTATTTTTCATGTTTCTATCATACAAGTTCTCATGTGCACTCATTGTACACTTCTTAATTCTCAAGCTCTAGAGAGTGGAAGATATTTGCCACTAAATAGCATCAAAAGAACTATATTCTGTGTGTGTGTGTCTCCCAATAGAAAAACGGGCAAAGAAGATAAACAGGCAATTCATGAAAATTGAAATCTTGAAACCCAAATGCCCAATAAACATTGAAAAGGTTATCAACTTCACTAGTAATCAGGGAAATGCAAGTTAAAACCACAAGACATCAATAACACACCACATACATAGTCAAAAATTTTAAAGTCTGACAATATTAAATTCTGCCATGGATTTGTGGCAACAGATACTCTCATATTCTGTTGGTGGGAGCAAAGGTAAAACTACTTTGGGAAAGTAGATATGTGTATAAGAATATATATTATTGCTTATAGTTGTGAAAAGTAGAGAAAAACCCAAATGTTAAAAAAACAACAAATAAATTATAGTATATTCATGCAGTAGAATACCATATATAGCAGTGAAAATTAATAAAACTCTTGAATGCAATTACAAATGAATCTCACATATGTAATGTTAATGTAAGATATAAAAGAATGCACATACCATGATACCTTTTATAGAAAGTTGTATAGGAGGCAGATAAAAATATATGTTTAGAGATTTATTTGCATACATGGTTGGTAAAACTAAAGAAATGCAAGAAGATGATAATCACAAAAGTCAGGATAATGGTTACCTCTGAAGGAGGTGAGGATGTTGTGATTAGGAAGGGACCTTCAGGAGTCTAGGCAACGGTCTGTTTCTCAGCCCACATGGTGGTTTATGGAAGTGTTTGCTTTATAATATTCACTAACTGTTTATGTCTTAGTTTGAAATTTAAAGAATATACAAGATATAGCTAGATCAAGAAAAAAGCTAAGAGAGGATTCTGGGAAAATGGCAATGTCGGCTATGTTGTTTTTCTACCTCTCAGAATCCCTCCATAAAAACACAGGACGGTTAGACAGCAAAATCAAATACTCACGGACAACATCTACAGCAAAAATGTTAATGTGACAAGGTATTCCCACAAACACCAAAATATAAGCAGGCAGACAGAGGCTATCAGCCATAAGGCCCACACGGTATTGGTATGCAGGCCGAGAGTCAGGGGGAGGAAGGGTCTGAAGGACCTGAGAATGGAAGAGCACTAAAATAGGCAGAAAAGCACGGCAGACCAATTTGAGATTAGCAGCTTAGACCAGAAGGACTTCTGTCCTCTCTAATACTGAGTGAGTACACACAAAATTCTGTCCTAGTTCTATTTACCAACAATAAACAACTGGAAAACTAAATTTTAAAAAATACGAACTATGATACATGCAACAGTTTGAACGCGTTATGCTTCAATCACATTATGACCAAAAGAGGCTGGTCTCAAAGGTTATGTACTGTATGATTTTATCTATATGACATTTTCAAAAAGACAAAAGTATAGTGACAAAAACAAGATCGGCGGTTGCCAAGGGTGAGGAGTGGAGGAAGAGCGTAATGACAAAAGGGTAGCATGAGAAATTTGGAGGTAACAGAATTGTTTGTATCTTGATTATCACAGTGCTTTACATAAATCTATACAATTCAATATTACTATAGGTGAATATAATACACCAAAAAGAAGAAAAGAGATAGATTAGCCTTTTCAATAAATGAAGATCAACTTATGGATATCCATAAGCAAGAAAAAAGAAACCAAAACACCTAAACTTCACATCTCTTATAAGAATTGGCTCTAAATGGACCACAGACTTAAATGTAAAACAAAATTATAAGAGTTTCAGAAAAAAAAAAACAGGAGAAAATCTTCCGTATCTAAAACTAGGCAAAGAGTTCTTAGGTTTGACACTGAAGAAGACATAATCCATAAAAGGAGTTGAAAAATTGGACCTTGTCAAAACTTTTAAATTTTGCTCTATGAAAGACCCCTCACCTTTTTTTTTTTTGTCTTTCAGATACAGTTATTATTCTTAATAGTAGGTACGGGCAGGAACATTTGATGCAGGAAAGTTTGCATTGGTCGAATAAACTTGACTCAAGAGCTATTTCCCCTACCCTAAGGAAATGTTTGGCATAAGACTTCTCTGGAACCTTTGTTTAGAGGCCATTCATTCCCCAATACACCACCCTCCCAGGGAAAATCCCACATGAAATTAACTTCAGAATTTCTCTTGCAAGTTCTGTTCTTTCTTGTCATCATGACTGTCTATTGTTTGGTTTGTCCAGTTTTTTCAGTGAATTACAGTCTTCATAACTGAGTATGATAACTTGAGTTTGTGAAAGTCGCAATTTCCATTTGCACTTCCATTTCCAGTCCATCACCACAGAGTTCACTCTGTTCTCGTCTATATTTGTAATTCTCATTTGTAGTTCCCATTATCTACAATACTTTTCCTTATTTGCTTTATATAGATACTGGTTTATTACAAAAGGATATATATAATTCAAGAACAGCCAGAGGAAGAGATGCAGAGGGCAAGGTGTGAGGGAAGTGCTAGAGCTTCTGTGCTCTGTGAGTATGCCCTCATCTCCACCTGTTCGTCAACCTGGACCATCTGAGAGTCCCTTTAAGAAGTCTTTAGAAAGCCTGTATTTGAAAAGACAAGCTAAAGAGTGGGAGAAAATATTTGCAAACTAAAAACTACTACCTAGAATATAAAATTTAATATAAAATATGATATAAAAATTACCCTAAAACTTAACAAAAAAACAAACCAATTAGAAAATGGACAAAAGACATGAACAGATATTTCACTGAAGAGGATATGCAAATTTCAAATAAGTACACGGAAAGATGTTCAGCATCATTAACCATTGGAGAAATGCAAAGTAAAACTACAATAAGATAGAACAACACACCTATTAGAACAGCTAAAACAGAAAATTGTGATGACATTGAACAATGGCAAGGATGCAGAGAAAGTGGATAATTCATACATTGCTGGTGGGATGTAAAATGATACATTGACTCTGAAAAATAGTTTGGCAGTTTATTTTAAAACTAAAATGGACTGCTACGTGACTCACTAATCTCACTCTCGGACACTTTTCCCAGAGAAATGAAGACTTATATTCATGCAGAAAGGAGTACATGAACATTCATAGCAGCTTTATTAGTCATAGCCAAAGACTGGAAACAACCTTAATGCTCAGTGTGTGAATGGATGTGTAATATCCATACAATAGAATACTACTCAGCAATGAAAAAGAACTATCAATACACACAACTTGGATGAGTCTCGAGGGAATCATGCTGAATGAAAAAAGATAACCCCTAAAGAAATACGTCATATTATTTCATTTACATAATAGTGATCTCTAGAGATGTGGGTGACAGGAAGGGAGAGAGGTGGGTGTGATTATAAAATGTCAGCATGAGGGATGCTTGTGGTAATGTAACTTCTCTACATCTTGACTGTAGTTCATGAATCTCTAATGTGATAAAATTGCATAGAATTATTTACACAAACAGTGCCTAAAACAGGTAAAATATGAAAAAGATGATGAGTAAATCAATGTCACTCGTCATGTGACACTGTGTGACAGTTATGCAAGATGTTACCAGTAGGGGGAAGTGGATAATACAGAATCCCTCTGTATTATCTCTTATAACTGAATATGGATCTATTATTATCTCAAAATAAAAAGTTAAATTTGAAAAAGGAATTGCTAATGTGTTATTAGTTGGGTGGTATGTACACAGATGACCACTATAGTATAATTTATAACTTTGCTAATGTGTTATTAGTTGGGTGGTATGTACACAGATTGCTAATGTGTTATTAGTTGGGTGGTATGTACACAGATGACCACTATAGTATAATTTATAACTTTCTGTATCTTAAATATTTTTTTTTAAGAAATAAACAGAAAAACAACATTCTATCTATGAACTAGTACAAAGCATATTAAGTAATCTGGATACCTAGATGGGAGATGATGACAGAGAAGTGGGCAAGGGAAAAATCATGATGACCTTATTTACTAACTTAAGGAATCTGAACTTTACACTGAAAGCTTTGGGGTTACCAGTGAAAGATTTAAAGCATAGCAGTGACATAATCAGATCCATCACAGCCACAATGGACAGACAGCTCACTGATCCTCAAATGTCACACCTTTTCTTCACTGTGTACATTCTCTTTTCCTTGCTTAGAGTCCCTCGAGTCCCAGCTGAAATATTACCTCATCTCTGTATCCTGTGCATTCACCACATTTTTTATTATACTTGTTTCACATGTATGTTCTTACCACTAGACTATAAACACTGGACTTGACCATGTTTACCCTTGTATCCTTAGCATAGCACTTGGCCTATAGTAAGTGCTCAAAAAAGGTTTATTGAAATAATCGATCTGCAACTCTAGCTACATGTACACATACACGCATCAGTTTGATGAGATGTCAACCATAAAAAGGTCAGGTGTAGAAGGATGTGCTCATAAAGCTAACATGGAGCCTAAGTACTGTCTAGCCTTATTATGGATTTAAAGTCCCCAAACATTCAAATTATCTAAAAGATAAGTACTTTATTTAAAGAAGACTAAAAGTATAATAATCTTGTCATTTAAAATTTCCATAAGTTACATACCTATAAAACAAAAGGTATAACTTATAACTAGTCTAAGAAAAGTGAAAGCAAGTAACTTTGATTCACATTATCTTTCTTACCAATACAGAAGTAAGGGTTTTATAACCTCAGTCTGAATATTCTTTAAGTGTTCTTTATTCCACTGAGATCCATCCAGCAGTTTAAACTTCGTTAAAATTTCTGCAGAAAGGTAGCAATCTCCACTGCTCACTAGATAGCATTTTTTCATCTTCTCAAGATGTCTGCAATAAAACACACACACACACACACACATATATACACACTGATACAGTATTCAACTAGCCAAAAATTTTCACTTCTAAAATGTTTGAGACAAGTAATGAACTATTTGAAAACCAACACTGAATTACAGTTGTACCAGTGTGAAGATAAAAGCATTTCTCACCATTATGGGACTGGGAAGGGTATTTTTGGTAGGCTGAATAATGACCGTGCAAAGATGTTCATTTCATAATTCCCAGAACCTATGACTGTTACCTTACTTTAGAAAAGATCTGCAGATGTGATTAGGATTTGAGGAGATTATCTGGGATTATCAAGGTACGCCTAATATAATCACGAGGGTACTTTGAAGAGAAAGGCAAGAGGATCAGAGCCATAGAAAAAATAGGTGAGGATAGAAGCAAAGGTCAGAAAAAAAGAAAAGATGGCATGCTGTTGGCTTTGAAGTTGGAGGAAGGGGCCATGGACCAAGCAAAGTAGGTGGCTTTCAGAAACTGGAAAAGGTAAGGAAATAAATTCTCCCCTAGGGCCTCCAGAAGGAATGCCACCTTGCATATCCATTTTAAACTTCTAACCTCCTAACTGTAAGAGTATAAATTTGTGTTGCTTTAATCCACTAAATTCATAGTGATCTGCTGTAACGAAAAGAACTAATACAATATTGATCCTGAAGAACCTATATAGGCTGCTTACATATAACTTTCCTAATATGTCTTGAAAAGTGATAGTGGCCTTCCACCCCAGGATCAATCAGGTCACGCTTCATAATCAACCATTTGGTTATCCCTGCACTTCTAACTATGTATAATAATGAGCTCTCTGATCTGAATGCCATTGAAATAACTGGAATAGCCTAGTCACTAGTATGTATTCAGTCAAACCCCTAACGGGAACTGCAATCTACTGTAGTTGATCTGCTTACTTAGAGCAGATCAGGAGGACACAGACAAGAACTTTTCTAAAACAGGGTCTTCTTAGGGTTCTTAAGACTCACAGTAATCTAAAACATATAGAGCAGCCAAACAAAGACCGGCACTCCAAGAGGTTCTCTAGAGGATATCCAGTATGATATGTAGCAGATATCTTATTCACATATAAATGTCTAAGTGATATCCAAATAAGATCATAGAATCTGTTAATCAGGAAAGCTGCCAAGAACAGCAGGCCCTTACATTGTCACAAGGTATCTTTTATATAAGGCATGTTATATGAGTGTGATACATGACTGATAATTTTTTTCTATAAAAAGATATCACTGTAATGTTATAAAAATAGCATAGAATGATTAATTTGAAAGCAGGTTTATATCTATGGGAAAAACTTATGCAAACCCAAATAATTGCTACTATTATTATCTGAAAACTATAAAATCACAGAACTAGTGACATCGATATAATAATAATAATATCATTCATTACTCTAAAAGTATAGGTTACTTTTTAATATTTATTTCAGGCTTCCTACCTGTGTTTAAATGACCCAAACTAATAGTCTACAACTTGTTTTTAAAACTAAAGAAAAATTAAAAATAGAAATACCTTTGATGTCTTCCAGCATCCTTAAGAACCTTTAACCTCTCAATATCCATCCATAGCCACAAATATCTCTCCCCTAATGTACCTTTTATAAATTTCTTAAATCTTTCAAACTCTTTTCTATTTCCAATGTCATAAGTTTTGTGAGAAATACACCAATCAGCCCTGCTTTCTGATCCAATGCTGTCACTCTTTGAACTTGCTTCTTCTAAAATCTCTTCTGCCTTTTCCTTTGTGGGTTGAACTGTTTCACTTAACAAAACATTCCTGTTAGGCATAAGCTCAAAATAGTCATCAAATGTAACTTCTGTTACATTTTTGAAATTTATATGACCTGGTTGTTCACTAAATGGCTCTCCATAAATTGCTAGTCTCAAAATAAAAGTTATAAAAGATCTTAAAAAATCTTCATATGTTGAGAAATGCACTGTCATGTTGTCATGAACATCCTGCTTTTCAAGGTATATTCTCAGAAGAGCTTGAGAAGGAGTGTCTTGTAGAGATATAGAACCATCATCATCTTTTTCTTCTTCAAATTCAGAAATTAATCTAGTGGTTTTAGATGGGTCCTTTTTCATTCTGGGGTGAACTCCATCATCAAAGATAAAACTCTCTGTATTAAATATGAAAGGTTAATAGATCAGATATGAATACAAAATATTTTTTTTTATTATTAACTAGATGTCATAGAGCCAGAATGACAAAGGGTTTATCACAGGCAGTGACTGCACAGACCAGTGTCTTAAAGAGGAGTCCAAAGCAAAAACATTACCGACAGAGATTAGTCATGTCCTCCCTAGATGTGGAAGGGATAATGGATATATAGCAGATAAACTAGATATTTGACATCCCTAATGCAGAGGATCTTCAAAAAGACATTATACACTTAAAAATACATTTTTTTAAAGGCTGATACAGAAGGTCAATATATAAAGGCCAAATCTATTTAAGAATTAGAATATGTACATTAAATGACTGTATAGACATACCTCATTTTATTGTACTTTGCCTTACTGCACTGCACAGATATTGTGTTTTTTACAACTTGAAGGTCTGTGGCAACTCTGAGTGAAGGAAGTCTATTGGTGCCATTTTTCTAACAGCATTTGCTCACTTC
>NW_011889068.1:523715-526489 GCF_000151845.1 Pteropus vampyrus
GTTATAAAAGATCTTAAAAAATCTTCATATGTTGAGAAATGCACTGTCATGTTGTCATGAACATCCTGCTTTTCAAGGTATATTCTCAGAAGAGCTTGAGAAGGAGTGTCTTGTAGAGATATAGAACCATCATCATCTTTTTCTTCTTCAAATTCAGAAATTAATCTAGTGGTTTTAGATGGGTCCTTTTTCATTCTGGGGTGAACTCCATCATCAAAGATAAAACTCTCTGTATTAAATATGAAAGGTTAATAGATCAGATATGAATACAAAATATTTTTTTTTACTATTAACTAGATGTCATAGAGCCAGAATGACAAAGGGTTTATCACAGGCAGTGACTGCACAGACCAGTGTCTTAAAGAGGAGTCCAAAGCAAAAACATTACCGACAGAGATTAGTCATGTCCTCCCTAGATGTGGAAGGGATAATGGATATATAGCAGATAAACTAGATATTTGACATCCCTAATGCAGAGGATCTTCAAAAAGACATTATACACTTAAAAATACATTTTTTTAAAGGCTGATACAGAAGGTCAATATATAAAGGCCAAATCTATTTAAGAATTAGAATATGTACATTAAATGACTGTATAGACATACCTCATTTTATTGTACTTTGCCTTACTGCACTGCACAGATATTGTGTTTTTTACAACTTGAAGGTCTGTGGCAACTCTGAGTGAAGGAAGTCTATTGGTGCCATTTTTCTAACAGCATTTGCTCACTTCATGTCTCTGTATCACTTTTTGGCCATTTTCACAATATTTCAAACTTTTTCATTATTGTTATACTTGTTATGGTGACCTGTAATCAGTGATCTTTGATGTTATTAGGGTAAGACTCTCCATGAGCAAAAAGATTACAACTCGCTGAAGGCTTGGATGTTGAGCAGCATTTTTTAGCAATGAAATATTTTTTAAATTGAGGTATGTACATTGTTTTTTAGACATAATTCTATTGCACATTTAATAGACTAAAGTATAGTGTAAACATAACTTTTGTATGCACTGGGAAACCAAAAAATTTGTGTGACTTGTTTTACTGTGATATTCACTTTATTATAGTGGTCTGGAACCAAACACACAATATCTCTGAGATATGTCTGTATGTGCTTTAATATTTCATGTTGTATGATAAAATAAAAGTAGCTACCACAGATGATGAGACCATAGGTAAACAGATCAGAACTGGAGTCACATTAGCAATTTTTAAAAATTCACTATTTAATCAGAAAGATTCAATTACTATTATACTTACGACCTATCATTAAAATTACAAAATGGCATAAGGTACTTATGAAAGCTCCAAATACAAATGGATGTTTTTATACTTTGTCTAAAGATACAATTTTTAGCTTCTATATTCTCTTTCTTTCAGAAATATCTGAAATCAGTGCTTGCACATGGCAAATCTACCCCTTGAAATGCCATGGATCAGGAAAACTCTGCTGTCATCTGTGTCTCATCGTCAATGACCATTTTCTCAGTAGTAGATTTTAAATCTCAATGAACTGGAAGTGTCTCATTACAATTTTTATTGAAAAGAAATATACCAAATTTCCCAATGTTGAGAGATTAGACTTTTGCAAACCTATGAAAGGATACTAGGTATAGACTCAACCCCACAGAACTGGATATAGAGAACGAGGCTGGCATTTCTGCTCAGCCCCCTTCCTGCTACCTCTCTCTTCCTGTTTACTATCTTCACTATCTTTACTCTCCAATTTTCTACTTTACTATCTTAGGGAAACTGCAAGAAACCTATAATTCAGCTATTTTCAACTAGGGAGTTATTTTCCTCTTCACCTAGATTTAGGTTCAATTCTAGAACATCCAGATTTATCATCCTGGAGGTTGCTTAGGTAAGAACTATTAGTAAATGGCTGAGTTCTTCTCTTGAATCACATTGCTAGATTTTTTTCTTCTTCAGTGATATCATACATTAATGATTCCCATTTCTGGAAAGTTGCTTCCAATTTTATGAAAAATTTATATCATCCACAAAAGTTGCCCACAAGAGAAATTTATCTGCTTTTCAAGGTGAAAAATAATGTGATCTTAAAAACAGAAGGAAAACTTAAGTTCCATGAGTGACTATTTACTTTTAAGAGGAGATAGAGGTTGTACCCACTTTATTTCAAAGGCTTAATAAAAAGAATTTGTAATCTGTGATAGGAAATAAAGACAAACATTTATTGACTGTCTATTAGGTACCAAGCACTAGGCCAGCCATTTTCTATACATTTAGCATGTATCATTATTCTAAATTTACAAATAAGAAAAGCAAGGCTCCTGGCAGTGAAATAACTTTAAAAAGTCACAAAACTAATAAGTATCCGAGTTGAGTTCTAAAGCCATCTTTTTTTTCATTATACCAAGTTGCCTCTTGAGAAACAGAAGAAAGTGGAGTTGGGGGATGGTGGGGGAGATCATTTTTTCTTCCCAACCACTAAGTGTTGTACTGTAAGATTAGAACAATAAAAGCAGGAGACTTAAAGAGGAATTCTGAAGTCATTCCTGCCCTTTTCTGCTTACCAGAAACAGATGAAATAACTGGTGATTCAATTTTGCTGTGGAGTACATAAGATGGTAATGAAAAGGTTGATACTGTTTGCTGACTTTGTTTTGCTAATGCAAACCAATCTTTTGCTTGAGTATAGGAGGCCTAGGAAGAAAGAAGCACATTTGTTTAACGTAAGATTAGCAGTATTCTTCCAATCACAAACCTGTACAAATCATTTTGATATTATTTAATTTGTATAATATAGTA
>NW_011889068.1:526539-530540 GCF_000151845.1 Pteropus vampyrus
TATCCGAGTTGAGTTCTAAAGCCATCTTTTTTTTCATTATACCAAGTTGCCTCTTGAGAAACAGAAGAAAGTGGAGTTGGGGGATGGTGGGGGAGATCATTTTTTCTTCCCAACCACTAAGTGTTGTACTGTAAGATTAGAACAATAAAAGCAGGAGACTTAAAGAGGAATTCTGAAGTCATTCCTGCCCTTTTCTGCTTACCAGAAACAGATGAAATAACTGGTGATTCAATTTTGCTGTGGAGTACATAAGATGGTAATGAAAAGGTTGATACTGTTTGCTGACTTTGTTTTGCTAATGCAAACCAATCTTTTGCTTGAGTATAGGAGGCCTAGGAAGAAAGAAGCACATTTGTTTAACGTAAGATTAGCAGTATTCTTCCAATCACAAACCTGTACAAATCATTTTGATATTATTTAATTTGTATAATATAGTACGTAAGGAAAAAATTCTGCTATGAAATAAAAGGGTTGTCCACAGAAAAATTCATTAGCTAAAAGAACAATGGGAAGGAAATTTCCGTTCAGATAATTTTCATATTAGATGACCACAGGAAAAATATAAGCCCAATACCCATAAAATTCTTCTCCACTCTTCCGCCAAAGGCACACAACCTTACTTCCTGGATTCACTGCAGATTCGTGTTATCTCACTTTAACTAGGCAGTCACTATGGCTCATCAGTCTTTGGAAGTATCTTTTGCCAGCCATTCCCATTTACAATCTTCCCAATTGTTTCATGCCCCTAATTCTGTCTGACCTGGCTCAAAGTTTTTAATAACCCCTCCCTAATATTACAAAGACTCAGTAGCACAGGAACCGTCTCCAAGCTCAACTGCCACTTTGCCTTAGATTCGATTTTCACAATTTTGCATGGATCATATGCTTCCTGAAGACTGACTTCTGATTCCACCTGCCCCAGGATGTAGGCTTCAATTTTTCCTTTTGCTAGGTAGCTAGTCAGCCATGAGTGACAGGGGGAACAAAGGAATAGGAGCCCAGCCTAGAGACTGCCCAAAGAACATCTTATCGGTAGTTAGAGAATCCCTCCTGCATCCCCAGAGACAAAGGAGGGGAGAGTCACTCTGGCCTACTCTGGCTACAGACGCCTGTGCAGACCGTACTATCCTAATTTGCCTACAATTTAAGCTTCATTATAATACTATGTTTATTCCTGGAAGTTCATGAATCTAATTATAATAGACTGTATTCTGCGTAAGCACATGCACACCAGGCAAAGAGTTATATAACAGGCAGGTATCAATTAAAATGACCTCACTTGCCAATTACTTAGGAATGCCTTTGGAACCACCCCATCACGGCCGAAATATAAGGCAAATGTTCCCACTTCTGAGCTCTCCTTTTTTTGCGATCTTTTTGTGGTCCCTTTGTGTTGGTTACAGCACTAGGACAATGTACCTCCTTGAGGTATTCTTTGTCTTTCTAAAATATACTTTTAATAAATCTTTTTAAAATCTCAATGATCTGTGATTCTTCACTGCCTTCATGAGGAAGAATTGAGGAAAAATGCTAACTACACTTCTGCACTGCCATGATCCCTCTCCTTCCCCTTGGCTACTGGGGTGACACCAGACTCCGATCCTCAAGAGTAACACTTTGGTTTGTGTACCCTTGAGCCAGTTGACCCAATTCCCAAGCTGACCCTCAGCTTCTAGAACCCCAGTTCTCAGAAGCCCCTTATCTTAGCCTTCTGAGGAAAATTCCTCTGGCTGCCTCTCTCACCTATTTTTCTAAGAGAACCCAAGTTTGTTCAACAGAAGCAGAGAAGGGATTTTCCAGCATTACTCTCATTACTCCTTTCTCCAACTCAGTCAGCTGGTTGGCCTTTGGCCTAAGAACACTCACAGAAGAGGCAGGGCTCAAATGGAATGAATAGATACTGTTCTCTGACTTTTATGTAATCAGCAGGGCAAGTGAGGCCACACAATGAGACCAAAAGCAAGAGAAATGAGAGATGCCATCTATGTAGTCACTGCTTTTCTTAGAGGTAAGGTTTTCTGGGATAAAAGCTTTTCAGGAGGACCAAAGTTTTGCCACCATAAATTATACCTCTGGGATATTGATTTTAAGCTACTTATTAAGAAGAGCAAAAACAAAAAGATAAAAAAAAAACTTTTGACCCACCCCCTTACCTGCCTAAAGGAATTAAGATAGAAAAATCTCCTTAAAAGAAGTGTGTATCACCTTAGCATCATAATAGGAACTAAATGTGACAGATGGGGAGAAATCCAGCAAAGCTTGTTTGTTGAACATTCTTTAGTGTCTCATTGTTCTTAGGTAGCCCAGTAAGAATTTGTTTATCACATGTTTTCTCTTTCTTGGCTACCTGTGAATTGGTTACTTTCCCTTTGAAATTCCAGACTCCTGCCCACCTTTTCTCGTTAGCCCAGAATGGCATATAAACCTCAAGGGCCCGATGTATTCTCAGGTCTCATATTTTTATGGCACTCCCACATGCATACCGTAATAAATTTTGGACGTTTTCTCCTTTTAATTTGTCTCATATTAATTTGATTATTAGCCCAGCTGGAAGAACTTAGAAAGTGGAAGGAAAATTATTTTTTTGTACCCCCACACTTTGAAAGACTCTAATTTCCTTTTGTTCCCTCTTTTCTTTCCTTTTAAACCAAGTCATTTATTATTAATTATATGTTCACTCAACATATATTTATTGAGTGTCTTCTCTATTCCAAACAGTATTCTAAGCACTGAAAGACCAAAATGATTAGGGAACTTTCAAGGAATTGAGAAGACCAGTATATAAGACTCCCTGTTGTTTCAACTGCACAAAAAAAGATGAGGGTGTAAAAGACAGGGGAGAAAGAAGTAGTGAGTCAGACATAAAGGCAGTTAACTATTTTACTTTATAATCTTAAGAGATGAGCCAATTGTTCATGTTTAGATGGTGTAACTGAAGACTCAAAGAAATGTTACCCATTATCATAAAGATTAATTCCTATCTATAGTCATGGTTTAAATGATTTAAGGGCCCAAAGAACTTTGAGTTTTCAAAGTTCAAAAGCTATTAAAAAGATAATATATAGTTTAAGTATTAATCCTGTGGACAGAAATGAGTTTTTATCAAAGAAAATAGCAAAAGAAAACTAGATTGGATTTTACTCTTCTGTTTGATTAAATTTACATGTCAAGAATCAGAACTTACTCCCCTAGATGGATTCTTCCCTTTGCATGTTTATTGAGCCTTACTATCAGTACATCTTTTGATATTCCTGGCATTTCTGCAATATATGTTAGCTGAAAAAATAAATACTTAAAAATAAGTACAAGAGAGACGAAAAATGTGCCTTTGGTACATCCCTAAGCATTACTCAGTGCAAATAATGGAACTAGCATAATTTTAAACATTTTAAACAAATATCACTGATAGAAATGCCAAACTACAAAATTAAATAGAAGCCTCACATGAAAACAATGATAAGTAAGATAGGATTAGTCTGTCCATTCCAACAGAGATGGCAAGTAGTTCTCCTCTTGTATGACATCTTTGATCAATTGCAAGTGCCTGCCTAAAGTGCTGTGCTGACTTTGTACAGAATTTGGGGCCCTGTCCTTGCTCAATTTTCTGTAGGAAAATTGCCATGATTAGCAATGTCCACTGTGAACAGAAACTAGAATATCAACACATAGGCTACATATTTCACTTTTCCTGATTTTGTATAGAATTATGTATTGGAAGTGTAATCACAGAGAGAAGATCTGATAATTAGAGGACAAGTCACAAACAACAGTTTTCACTGCACCATGACTCTCCAAAAGGACATTTGATTCCAGGTTTGATCTTATAACACTTAACATTTCTCCAAGCAAGGAGGGCAAATTTATCTAATAAGAGTTAAACAGTAACACATTTTACTGCTAAGGAATAATCTTGACATTAGGGGGGAAAAGACTCAATTTATCATCTTTTTGTACAAAAGTTATAGAATCCAAAAAGTAAAAATTGGGAATGAACAATGAAA
>NW_011889068.1:530590-537113 GCF_000151845.1 Pteropus vampyrus
AAATATCACTGATAGAAATGCCAAACTACAAAATTAAATAGAAGCCTCACATGAAAACAATGATAAGTAAGATAGGATTAGTCTGTCCATTCCAACAGAGATGGCAAGTAGTTCTCCTCTTGTATGACATCTTTGATCAATTGCAAGTGCCTGCCTAAAGTGCTGTGCTGAATTTGTACAGAATTTGGGGCCCTGTCCTTGCTCAATTTTCTGTAGGAAAATTGCCATGATTAGCAATGTCCACTGTGAACAGAAACTAGAATATCAACACATAGGCTACATATTTCACTTTTCCTGATTTTGTATAGAATTATGTATTGGAAGTGTAATCACAGAGAGAAGATCTGATAATTAGAGGACAAGTCACAAACAACAGTTTTCACTGCACCATGACTCTCCAAAAGGACATTTGATTCCAGGTTTGATCTTATAACACTTAACATTTCTCCAAGCAAGGAGGGCAAATTTATCTAATAAGAGTTAAACAGTAACACATTTTACTGCTAAGGAATAATCTTGACATTAGGGGGGAAAAGACTCAATTTATCATCTTTTTGTACAAAAGTTATAGAATCCAAAAAGTAAAAATTGGGAATGAACAATGAAACCATGGATATAATTCAAGTTACCTATGTTTCCCAGGTGGCACTGAGCATGTCCTTCAATCTTGAATTTGTTTCCTCACACATATGAGGATGATAATGTTCATTATATTTCAGAGGAAAGAGTTGCAGAGCTAATGAGGTAGCATAAATCCACAAGAATTTTTTGTTAAATCTGCTTTAGAAGTATTTGAAATAATTTTCCCTGTTCAAGTGGTACAAAAGAAATTCATGTCTCAAAAATGAGAAGTTTTATTAAAGTGCCAAGCACAAAGAAACATTAGTATTTTTACCTCGCCAAGAGAAATGTAGAACTTTTTCATAATTATAACATCGTCGTCTTCAATGACAGGTGGTGGTGGAGTGGGTGGTTTTCTCAGGACCCAGGGAGAAAAATCTGTACTTAGTGTGACATTCATGCCTGATTCACTCCATCTCACTTGTGAGACCAATTTGGCTAACCTGCATTTTAGAAATCATACAAATTTGAAATAAGTTTCAGATATGGTAGAATTCAGAAAAAAGAAAACACTAAAATTTTATTTTATATATCAAGCCAATATCCCTTCCTAAGTCTGCAGGACAATTCTTTTAGGATTTGTTAAAATTAATGGCTTATTCCTAGAACGGCTAATTATCATTCTGTTTTAATTTACTTTATATTTATTTTAAAATGATTGTTCCAAACAAAGGTCAATTTTTAGTAAAATTTCATAATGTGTAGGTACTTACATTTTAAAAGTCAGGGAACAAAAGAAAAACTTGGCTCTACTTTGTGACAATTTGTCTTTTTCATGATACACTTGTTTTCATTTTTAATACCCTGCTCTTTAATGCCATTATCACGAGTAAATAATTTTAAAAATATAATGAGTAAAGAAGCACAACTGAAGTATATTTATTAGTTGCTGTTTCTGTAAAATGTCTTTGGATAAGTTAAGTGCTTTTTACCAATGCTCTGTCACTTTTATATTATAGCATGTAGGATCCAAACTCCAATGGATTTGAAAGTGAATTTTAAGCTTTGGAAACATGGCAGAGTGAGAGACGTCCCCAGATCCCTCCCCTTGAAACAACAATAAGCTGAACATCTAAAACTCAACAAAAATCACAGAAACTGCACAGCAACACGTCTGAGCATGGGATCTGTGCATAAGAGCTACCACAGGACAGAACCCTGGGTGTCATGCAGTGAACGCGGAGAAATAAAGAAGCTGCTTCTCGAAGCCGCTGGAGCTCTCTGCAGAAGGAGGGAGAGGGGAGAAGGAGCAGCGAGTTCCCCCAAACAGCCTGCCTGGGAAAGCTGCAGGGCCCAGTCATTGGGGCAGAAAGCAGAGAAGCGAGATGGGACCACAGAGGAACAAGAGTTGATTTTTGCTGGCCATGGTTGCAAAACTGAGGGGAGCTGCAGCCCCCAATCCCCAACCCAGAGGGCCCGTCCTCCCATACCCTCCGAGACTGATCGCCACAGAGCCCCAAGGAAATCTGAGCAAACGCTGCCGAGTCTGTCGCTGACACTGACAGGGACTGAAACTAAAGGTAGCGAGCGTGATTCAATATCTACAAGAAAATTTAAAAAGCGTTATTAAGACTTTATATAAAGCAAGGAACCAAGAGGCTTAGACACCACCTACTGGAAACCAAAAGAAAAGTGCCTTCTTTGCAACAGGCTAAAGAGAGACCTTTACATAATAAATCTTTCTGGAAAAACAGTAGAATACACTTCCATTAATGCCCAGGCAGAGAAATAGTCCATTAAATACCATGAACAAACCAAGGTGACAAGGCATCTCAGAAAGAAAGAGAAAAATCTCCAGAAAATAAGCTTATAGACATAGAAATGTGCAACTTAAATGACAGAGAATTCAGGATAGTACTTCTGAAAAAGTCAATGAGATCCAAAACAACTCCAATCAACAATTTCAGGAATTGAAAAAACAACTAGATGAGCAGAGCAAGAAGATTGAAACCCTCAAAAAGAACCAAATAGAGCTTCTGGAGATGAAGAACACACTGCAAGAGTTGAAAAATGAAATAGCAAGCTTGGGAAATAGAGTCGACCAAATGGGAAAAAGGATCAGTGATATTGAAGACAGAAATCTAGAAATAAATCAGAAGGAAGAAGAGAGAAACAGAAGAATGAAAAATAATGAAAGAGAAATTCAAGAACTAGCTGATACCATCAGGAGAGGAAACATAAGAATAATGGGCATTATCAAAGGCGAGGAAAAGGAACAGGGATTAGAAAGCATTTTCAGACAAATAGTGGACGAGAATTTCCCAAATCTAAGGAATGAGCTGGAGCTTGGAATTCAAGAAGTCAAGAGAACACCCATTATCTCAACCAAAAAAGGCCTTCACCAAGACACATTGTATTAAAATTATCAAAAATCAAAAACAAAGACAGAATTTTCAAGGCAGCCAGGGAGAAAAAATGGTAACATATAAAGGTAAACTCATTAGATTATCCTCAGACTTCTCAGCACAAACCTTACACGCCAGAAAGGAATGGAATCAAATATTTAAAGTATTAAGTGAAAGGAACTACCAGCCTAGAATCATGTATCCAGCTAAGCTCTCTTTTAGATATGAAGGAGAAATTAAGACTTTTCCAGACATATAAAAATTGAGGGAATTCTCTACTACGAGGCCTGCACTACAGGAAATATTGAAAGGGATCACTTCACCTAAAACAAAATGACAAAAAAATACATAATTAGGACTAAGTGACCATCAGGCAAACAGAAGCAGAGGAGTGCAACCCTTACTAAGAACAGGGCATTATAAGCTTAAATAATAATAAGAGAATTGTTATAACAAGATAGTAGTGAATGTTCAGCATATACAGGAACAAACTGAGATAACAATGACTGAAAAGGGGGAGATTCAAAGATCCAAATTCACAAAGGGGAATGGAGATAAGGCACACACAGAAGAAAATGGACAACTGTGTATATATATAACTATCCTCTACATATTCATAATGGTAACCATACACCAAAGATTCAGAATCGTTGTATATAACATAAAACAAGAAGGACCAGAGAGAAAACACACAAAACCAACCAAAATAAAGAAACAGAAGCACAAGGACAAGGAAGCACCTCGGAAACATCAAGCTATCAGAAAGCAAAAGATAAAATGGCTATAAGAAGACCTCATATTTCAATAATCACCCTAAGTGTAAATGGACTGAACTCACCAATAAAAAGGCACGGAGTTGCATATTGGATCAAAAAACAAAACCCAACCATATGCTGCCTCCAGGAGACACATCTCAGCTCCAAAGACAAATATAGACTCAGAGTGAAAGGGTGGAAAATGATATTTCAAGCAAATGACATTCGGAGAAAAGCAAGAATAGCAGTACTAATATCAGACGAAATAAACTTCGAAATAAAAAAGATAAAGATAGATACCGAGGGACACTTTATAATGATAAAAGGAATCATGCACCAAGAAGATAACACTTATTAATATCTATGCTCCCAATCAAGGAGCCCCAAAATATGTAAAGCAATTACTAACGGAACTAAAGGGAGAAACAGACCAAAACACTATCATAGTAGGGGACCTAAAAATACTCTGCTGTTGGATATGGACAGACCATTCAAATAGAAAATCAATAAGGAAATAACATCCTTAAATGACACATTAGATCAACTGGACATAATTGACATTTACAGAGCCTTCCATCCCAAAGCAGCTGATTATACATTCTTCTCTAGTGCACAAGGAAAATTCTCAAGGATCGACCACATACTCGGACACAGAGATAGCCTCAACAAATATAAGAGGGTTGAAATCATACCAACCATATTCTCTGATCATAATGCTTTGAAACTAGAGATCAACTGCAGAAAAAAGCAGGAAAAACCACAAATACATGGAGTTTAAACAACATGCTACTGAAGAATAACTAGGTCAGAGAAGAAATAAAAAGAGAGATCAAGAGATACATAGAATCGAATGCTAATGATAGCACAACATCAAAAAATTTGGAACACGGCAAAAGCAGTCATAAGAGGAAAGTTCATATCATTACAGTCCTACCTCCAAAAACAAGGAGCCCAAATAAGCAACCTAACATTTCATCTTACAAAACTAGAAAAGGAAGAACAAATGAAGCCTAAAGTCAGCCGAAGGAAAGAAATAATCAAAATTGGAGCAGAAATAAATGAAATTGAAAACAAGCAAAAAAAGAAAAAAAGAAAGAAAAAAAGAAAAAAGAAAAGAAAAGAAAAAATAAATGCAACAAAGAGCTGGTTCTTTGAGAAGGTTAATAAAATTGACAACCCCCTGGCTAGACTCACTAAAGAAAAGAGAGAAAGGACTCAAATAAAAACAAGGATGAAAGAGAGGAAATTATGACTGACATCACAGAGACACAAAGCATCATACAAGAATACTATGAAAAAGTATAAAACACCAAATTTAATAACCTAAAAGAAATGGACCAGTACTTAGAAAGATACAACCTTCCTAGACTGAATCAAGAACTGGAAAATTTAAATAGACCAATCAGCAGTATGGAAACTGAAACAATCATCAAAAACCTACCAAAAAGTAAAACTCTAGGACCAGATGGCTTCACGAGTGAATTCTACCA
Source organism: Pteropus vampyrus (assembly GCF_000151845.1). Classification (NCBI taxonomy): domain Eukaryota; kingdom Metazoa; phylum Chordata; class Mammalia; order Chiroptera; family Pteropodidae; genus Pteropus; species Pteropus vampyrus. The sequence continues at coordinate 535,802 of NW_011889068.1, forward strand.
AACATTCAAAGAAGATTTAATACCTATTCTCCTCAAACTCTTCCAAAAAATTAAAGAGGAGGCAATACTTCCTAACTCATTTTATGAAGACAATTTTACCCTGTTACCAAAACCTGGTAAAGATAATACCGAAAAAGAAAACTACAGACCAATATCTCATGAACACAGATACAGAAATCCTAAATAAAATAGTAGTGAACTGAATACAGCAATATATTAAAAAGATTATATACCATGATCAAATAGGCATCATCCCAAAAGCACAGAAATGGTTCAACATATGCAAATCGATGAATGTGATACACCACATAAACAAATTGAAAAATAAGAATCATATGATCATATCAACAAATGCAGAAAAAGCCTTCGACAAGATACAGCATCCATTTATGATCAAAACACTTAATAAAATTGGTATAGAAGGAAAGTACCTTAACATGATAAAGGCCATCTATGACAAACCCTCAGCCAACATCATACTTCATGGTGAAAAACTAAAAACCTTCCCTCTAAGATCAGGAACAAAGCAAGGCTGTCCACTATCACCACTGTTATTCAATAGAACATTAGAGGTCCTAGCTAGTGGAATCAGACAAGAGAAAGATATAAAAGGCATCCAAATAGGAAATGAAGAACTTGAACTGTCCCTGTTTGCGGATGACATGATTCTCTATAAAGAAAACTCTAAAGACTCCACAAGAACACTACGAACACTACTAGAAACAATAAGCAAATACAGTAAAGTTTCTGGGTACAAAATCAATGTTCAAAAATCCATAGCATTCCTATACTCTCACAATGAAAGGTCAGAAAAAGAAGTGGAAAAAATAAGTCCTTTTGCAATTGCAACAAAAAGAATAAAATACCTAGAAATAAATTTAATGAAACAAGTGAAAAACCTATATAATTAAAACTACAAGACCCTATTAAAAGAAATCGAAGAAGATACAAAGAAATGGAAAGATATTCCATGTTCTTGGATTGGAAGAATCAACATAGTTAAAATGACCATATTACCTAAAGCATTATACAGATTTAATGCAATCCCCATCAAAATCTCATTGGTATATTTTAAAGAAATAGAACAAAAAATCATCAGATTTGTATGGAAGCACAAAAGACCCTGAATTGCCAAAGCCATACTGAGAAAAAAGAATGAAGCTGGAAGCATCACTCTGCCCGACTTCAAATTATACTACAAAGTGACAGTAATCAAAATGGCATGGTATTGGCAGCAAAACAGATACACTGACCAGTGGAACAGAATCGAGAGTCCAGAAGTAAACTTATATTTATATGGACAAATAATTTT
>NW_011889068.1:538111-563756 GCF_000151845.1 Pteropus vampyrus
TGGCTAAGGAAGCTGTGGTACATATATACAATGAAATATTACTCAGCCATAACAAGAGATGAAATACTGCCATTTGTGACAACATGGATAGTCATGCTAAGTGCAATAAGCCAGACAGAAAAAGTTGAAAATCACATGATATCACTTATATGTGGGATATAAACTTAAAAGTAACAAATGAGCAGGACAAACAAACAGAGACTCACGGACATGGACTATAGGCTAGTGGTTACCAGAGGACTACAGACTAGTGGTTAGCAGTGGGGTGGGGGAGGAGGAGGGTGGTAGACGGAGTAAAAGGGGTCAAATATGGGAGGGAGGCGGAGCGTGAAGTGGGTAAAGAGGATCAAATATATGGTAGCTGAAGGAAACTGGACTTTGGATGGTAAACACACAATAGAATATACAGATAGCAAATGATAATGTACACCTGAAAATTATAAATTGTATTAACCAATGTTACCCCAATAAACTTAATTAAAATAAATAAAATAAATAAATACATAAATGAATAAATCTGCACATAAAATAAAAAAAATAAAAAATAAAAGTGAATTTTAAGGAAGTTAAAAAAAAAGGCATTTAAAAATATGTAGATTGATGGGACTACAATACCTGTATTCAAAGTAGCAATCACTTTCCAGAAATGCTGGAAGTCTTTCCTTTTTGATCCATTGAATACCTTGTTCACGACTGAGACACTATTAGAAAACAAATGAAAAAGAATGTCAAAGAAAAATCACCTTTTAGGACAATTAGGACCTAATCACCAGAGCAATAATGACTTCCAGCTATTACTAGGATCCCTGCCTCTACCTTCTATTTCCATAAGAGCAAGGACCCTGAGTCACAAATTTGAAGCCATTCCTTGCCTTGTGGTGCTTCTTTAATTCTCTCAACAACCCTGTATCAACTATTATCTCCATTTACAGATTAACAAACTAAATCCAGAACAATTAAATAACTATTGAAGGAGAAGAAATGACAGAAGAGTCAGTCAACCTCAGTATTTTCATAGCCATAAAATGGGTTAAAAATGATCACAAACAGTAAAAGAGCTAACCAGAAAATTTGGAGAGGCCACAATGGTAACTTAAGTCCCCTTGTCCTTCCAATTTTAGAAAATTTTGTTAAATATTTACATCCCCAGGCACTATCCTGGAGATACAAAGGTAAACAAGAAAGATAAGACCCTGTCCTTAAGGAGTTTATAGATAATTCAAATAGGTAATAATAGTAGTGTTCTGTAAGGGCCATAAGTTTAGGCTTCTGTGGGAGGTCACATAGGCACTAAAACAGCAAAGGTTTCCCACAGAACATGCTACTCTTTGACCTAAGCATGATTGGCTCGATTGAAGACGAGAGCAGGAGAGGAAACAAAGATAAGTTCAGAATAACTACATCACAGGAAGAGATTTGAGGGATGGCGGAAGGAAGGCTGGATAAGTAGGCAGGAGCCTGATTATGAATAGTCTTTTAAATAACATTAAAGAGTTCAGATTTTATCTTGAGATTGTGAGTGCCATACAATATTATGGAAGACTTACTAGATTGCTTTTCATCCTAAAACTCACTGTTGATTCTATTTTGTTTTATATTCACTTTTCAAGATGAGTAACTTGGACACTAAACAAATGCTACTTGTAAGTAAAACAACCAATAAAGTACATGTCTCAGTGAGGCAATGTCTGCATTTATGTGGCTTCCATTTGTTATCCATTAAAGCAACAGTTTTGCTGTGATAGTAACATCAGAGTCAACACGATGACTGCTAATCATAGCCAGGAAACTGAAGGCTCACAGAGCAGTGCTACCAACATTTGATAAGCTGATGTTTTTCAAGGTACACCCATGCTCGACATTGCTGGCACGTGGCACAAAGGCTACCCAGGATTGGAAAACAGAGCACATAATAGTTTCTTCCTGTTCGGTCAAAAAAAAAAAACCAAAAACCAAAAACCAAAAAACCCATTTGCCTTCACCAAAACTATCTTCGGAGTACTGAAATTATAGAAGAAACTTTGGAAATAGCTAGCGCCTGAAAGGTAGCATCTTGTTGACTGTCTCATTACTTATCAGTGAGAAATGAAGGACATTTAGATCTTGTAGTTAGAAAGACTCTACACATGCCTGTGTATGCTACATGCTGACAACCATACAGGACTCTTGAATTCTCATTAGCAGTGCATTCAGTGTATCACAGAAAGACTTCGGACTACGTGTAAAGATCAAGATAAACCCTCGAGGAATTCCACGAGGTTGTCAGACTAGTTGGTTCATACAAAATCAATTTGCATAGTTTACCTAATGAATACTTCACCTACAACTCATCCCTTTTTGAATGTTTTTGCATCTATTTGACCTAAAAATTAAATAAAATGAAAATTTTAAAAAGAATAAAATAAAAATTGAAGTCTTTAGTCGAACTGCCAAAAAACTCCTTCAACATATTTATAAGTAACTAAGATACAGAAAAGACCAAAAAGACATAAAACAATCCTGCCAACCATAAAATGACAACTTAATACTTACAAGAAACACAAAAATAATTTACCCTAGGTAAAATTATTTAATCTTTAAGAGTAAAAAAAAAAAAATTGGTGAAGAAACAAAAAGATAACCAGAAGGTTAGGGAAAACTGGCTGTAGGTAAAGCATTCTAGAACTAGTTCCAAAGAGCCATACACAAGCTCTCCAAAATGCCTCCAGGATTAGATTAATAACAATGATATTTATATGTACAAGGCAACCAAATAAAGCATGGTTATCTCCCAATAGATTATTTTGTTTAATAAGATTTACTGAAGTATAAATTATATACAGTAAAATTCATCCTTTTTAGTATAGAGTTCTATAAGTCTTGACAAACACATACAGTCGTGTAACCATGACTATAACCAAAATATAGAATAGTTTCAACATTCCCCAAACTTACTCAGGCCAATTTGCAGTCAACCCTAGGCTCTAGCAACCACTGATTTGTTCACCTCTGTCATTTTGCTTTTTCCAGAATGTCATATAAATGAAATCAATATAGTATATAGCCTTTGACACTGGATTCTTTCAATTAGCATAATGCATTTGAGGTTGATCTGTGATCTTCCATGGATTACTAGCTCATTCCTCTATATTGCTCAGTAGTACTCCATTGTATAGATGAACCATAGTTTAACTATTCCTCAGTGAAAAGAAATTTGGGTTGCTTCTAGCTTTTGGTGATTATAAATATAAAGCAACTATAGACATTTGCATACAGTTTTTGTGGGAGCATAACTGTTCGATCCTCTTGGGTAATCTATAGGAGTACGATAGATGAATAATATAGTATATGTTTAACTTAGAACTGCCAAACTGTTTTCCAAAATGGAATTTTCACCAACAATGTAAGAGTTCTAGTTGATCTGCATTCTGGCTAGCATATGGTATTATCGATGTTTGTTTGTTCCTAATTTTACTCACTCTAATAGTTGTATTGAAATAACTATGATTTGTGTGTATGTACATTATCTTTTTTAATAAAAGCTTTATTGAGATATAATTCACATTCCATACAATTCACCCATCCAAATTGTATAATCCAATGGTTTTTACAACATTCACAAACTATCACCACAAATGTAGAACATTTTCAATACCCTCCCCCAAACCCACACTCATTAGTGGTCACTCTCCATCTCACTCCAACTCCCTTATCCTCCCACCCCTCAATGTTGATTGCACTTCCCTATGGCTAAAGATTATGAACATCTTTTCATATACACATTGGTCATCTGTGCATCTTCTTTGGAAAAAATGTCTATTCAGATCCTTTGTCCATTTTTCAATGGGTTGTCTTTTTATCATTCAGTTGTAAGAGTTCTTTAAGCAGTCTAGACACAAGTCTTTACCAGATATGTGATTTGCAAATATTTTCTCCTGTTCTGTGAGTTGTCTTTTTACTTTCCTGGCAGTGTCTTTTGAAGCATAAAATTTTCATTTTGATTTGTCCTTTTTTTCCCTTTTGTTACTTATGCTTTTTGTGTCATATCTAAAAAACCAATGCCTACACCAAGTTTTAAAGATTTATGCTTATTTTCTTCTAAAATGTTATTTTTATTTATTTATTTATTTATTTTGCATTGCTGGATTCGATTTGCTTTATTTTTGATGATTTTTATGTCTATGTTCATGAGAAATATTAATTTGTAGGTTCTTCTTTTCCTTGAAATTTCATTATCTAGCGTTGGTATCAGGATAATGCTGGTATCACAAAATGAGTTGGGAATTGATCTTCTTTCAATTTTTAGTAAAGTTTTTTATAAATTTAGTATTATTTCATCTCTAAATGTCTGATAGAATTCACCAGGGAAATCATGTAGACCTGGAGTTTTCTTTGTGGGAATATATTTTTTAAGACTTATTTTTTAGAGCTGTTTTGGGTTTACAACAAAATTGAGAGGAAAGTACAGAGATTTCCATATATTCCCCACATATGCATAGCCTGCCCCATTATCAACATCACTCACTAAAATGGTACAGTTTTTACTAAGGATGAACCTTCACTGACACATCATAATCACCCCAAATCCATAGTTTACCTCAGGGTTCACTCTTGGTGTTGTACATTTTATGGTTTTGGACAAATGTATAATGACATACCTCCACTATTATAATATCATACAAAGTATTTTCACTGCTCTAAAAAATCCCCTGTGCACTGCCTGTTCACCTCCCACCCCCTTTACCCCTAGCAACCACTGATCTTTTTATTGTATCCATAGTTTCCCTCTTCCAGAATGTCATATAGTTGGAATCATACAGTGTATAGCTTTTTTCAGATTGGCTGCTTTTACTTAGTAATATGTATTTAAGGTTCCTCCACATCTTTTTATGGCTTGAAAGTTCACTTCCTCTTACCACTCAATAATATTCCATTGTCTGAATGTACAGTTTATTTAACCATTCACCTATTGAAGGCCATCCTAGCAGCTTCCAAACTTTGGCAATTAGGAATAAAGCTGCTGTAAACATCCATGTACAGGTCTTTGTGTAGACATAAATTTTTAACTCCTTTGGGTAAACACCAGGGAGCATGATTGCTGGATCATATGGTAAGAGTACGTTTAGTTTTATAAGAAAATATCAAACTGTCTTCCAAAGTGACTACCATTTTGCATTCCTACCAGCAGTGTATATGGTTTCCTGTTGCTCTACATCTTCATTAACATTTGGTGTTTTCAGTGTTCTGGATTTTGGTCATTCTAATAGGTGTATAGTGGTATCTCATTGTTGTTTAAATTTGCATTTCCTTGATGACATATGCTATGGATCATCTTTTATATGCTTATTTGCCATCTCAATATCTTCTTTAGTAAGGCATCTGTTAAGGTCTTTGGCCCATCTTTTCAATTGGGTTGTTTGTTGAGATTTAAGAGATTTTTGTGTATTTTGGATAACAGTCCTTTACCAGCTGAGTCTTTGTAAATATTTTCTTCAAGTTTATGGCTTGTCTTCTAATTCTCCTGATATTGTCCTTTGCAGAGTAGTGATTTTTAATTTTAATAAAGTCTAGCTTATTAATGACTTCTTTTATGGATCATGTCTTTGGTATTATATCTAAAAAGTTATCACTTTTTAGTAATAGGTCATCTAGGTTTTCTCCTATGTTATCATTTAAGAATTTTATAGTTTCATGTTTTCCATTTAGAACTATAATCCATTTTGAGTTAATTTTTGTGAAGGGTATAAGGTCTGTGTCTAGATTCATTTTTTTTTTTTTTTTTACATGTGGATGTCTAGTTGTTCTAGCACCATTTTCTGAAGAGACTATGTTTGCTCCACTGTATTGCCTTTGCTACTTTATCAAAGATCAGTTGACTATATTTATGAGAGGCTATTTCTGGGCTCTCTATTCTGTTCCATTTATCTATTTGTGTATTCTTTCATCAATACCACACTATCTTGATTAGTGCAGCTTTATAGTAAGTCGTTAAGTTACGTACCATCTGTCTTCCAACTATTTGGCCTTTCCACATAAACTTTAGAATTAGTTTGTCAATATCCATAAAATAACTTGCTGGGATTTTGATTGGGATTGCATTGAATATATAGATCAAGTCAGGAAGAAGTGACATCTTGATTATATTGAGTCTCCTATCTATGAACATGGAATACACATTTATTTAGCTCATTGATTTCGTTCATCAGAGTTTTATAGTTTTCCTCATATAGATCTTGTACACATTTTGTTAGATTTATGCCTAAGTATTTCATTGGGAGGGTACTAATGGTATTACATTTATTATGGTAAGTGGTATTATGATAAATGGCAATGGATTTTAAATTTCAAATTTAAATTTGTTAGTATTTGGAAAAGCAATTGACATCTGTATATTAACTTTGTATCCTGCAATCTTGCTATACTTGCTTATTAGTTCCAGGAGGGATTTTTGTTGTTGTTGATGTTAATTCTTTCAGATTTTCTATGTAGAAGATCCTGTCATCTGTGAAAAAGGCAGTTTTCTTTGTCTTTCTTCCTATCCATATATCTTTATTTCTTTTTCTTTTATTGCATTAGCAAAGACTTCCATTCAATGCTAAAAATGAAGACTGGGCAAAATGGAGTAGATGATAGGAGCTTCATTCATCCCCTCTTGTGACCACATTGACAACATCAAAGTTGTGACACAAATATGGAGCAAACAGCAAGCAGAGTCACCTGGGGTCTAGACGAACATAAACTCTACAACTAGGGAGAGAAATAAGAAATCGCCCTGCAATGGTAGGAGGTAGGAGGGGATGAAGACATGAGGCTGCCCGGTCCCCAGCAGCTGAGTGGGACAGAGGCTATGGCAGCGGCAGCTGGCAGCTGTAGATGCCTCTTAAAGGGACCATGTTTCACAGTGATGGACCTGCTCATTCTGAGCAACAACGCTGCTCAGAGTGCACCAGGGACTTATAGGGGGACACTGAGTTGATGGAGCAAGGGCTAGAGTCCTGCCCCCATCCCAGTGTGCAGACATAGAGCTGCTATAGTCAAAACGTCATCGAACAGGATAACAGAGGTCAGGTCATCGAACAGGATAACAGAGGTCACTCTGCCCAGAGGATTCTCTGAAACTCTGCCTTCCCCAGCTCATGGCCCCACCCAAGCCACATCCAGGTGTGTCCTCGGGGAGTCCTATGCAACTTGCTGAGCAGCTTCAAGGCTCACACTGGTAGCAGCTGACCTCGGTTTCTGGAGTGACCTCATGAGGCAACTATAAGCACAGCATCTGTGGATTACTTGCTGAATCTTATTAACAGGTGGCTCCAGAGGGGCACAGGCTGGGGCTAAACTTGACCTGCAGCTGAACCCTTCTCAGGTCTGTGCTGCTGGTCACCCACTACACAAAACCACACCAATAAGACCAGGAGACTTAGGAATTTTAATTAGTACCCAGAAACAGACAGAAAGGCAGCCAAAATGGGAAGACAAAGAAGCAGAAACCATACAAGAGAACAGAACAGAGATCCAGGAATAAGGGAGTCAAGCAATCTAACAGATGCAGAGTTCAAAACACTGGTTATAAAGATGCTCAATGAAATTAAGGGAAGTGTAGATGAACTCAGTGAGAACTTTAACAAAGAGATTAAAAAGCATAAAAATGGAAAAGGAATTTATAAAATGGAACCAGTCAGAAGTAAAGAATACATTATCTGAGATGCAGAGTTTACTAGAGGAAATCAACAGAGTGGATGAAGAAGAGGATTGAACCACCAATATAGAGGATTGTGAAGCCAAGGGTACCCAATCAGATCAGCAAGAAAAAAGGAACCAAGACTATAATAATAATTTAAGAAGTCTATGGGACAAAATTAAGGGTAACAACATCCATGTCATAGGGGTACCTAAAGAGGGAGAATAAGAAGCTGAAAATATATTTGAAGAAATAACGATGGAAAACTTCCCTAACCTGGTGAAGGAAATAGAACTACAACCCCAGGAAGCTCAGAGAGTCCCCTCCCCCTAAAAAATGAACCCAAAGAGGCCTACATCAAGACATATCATGATTAAAATGCTAAAGGTTAAATACAAAGAGAGAATCTTAAAAGCAGCAAGAGAAAAGCAATTAGTTACCTACAAGGGAGCACCCATAAGACTGGCAGCTGATTTCTCAAAAGAAACCAAGCAGGACAGAAGGGCTTGGCACAAAATATTCAACATGATGAAAACCCAAGATCTACAACCAAGAATTCTTTGTCCAGCAAAGCTATCATTTAGAGTCAAAGGACAGATAAAGAACTTCCCAGACAAAAATTAGCTAAAAGAATTCACCAATATCAAGCCAGCATTACAGTAAATGTTGGAGGGACTTCTTAAAGAAGAAAAAACATGTATCAAAAACAGGAATAAAGAATGGTAATAACTACATATCTATCAACCAAGTACCTCAAATGGAAAAGAATTAAGTACTCCAACCAAAAGATAGGGAGGCTGAATGAATAAGAAAACAAGACCCCTACATATGCTGCCTCTACAAGAGACTCACCTCAGATTAGAAGACACACACAGACTAAAAGGAAATGGGTGGAAAAAGATAATGCCTTGACTGACCTAGAGGGTATTGCACTGAATGAAGTAAGTCAGATAGAGAAAGACAAATGCATACCACATGATTTTACCTACATGTGGAATCTAAAGAACAAAATAAACAATAACAACAAAAACAGAAACAAACTCATAGATACAGAAACTATTTTGAGGGTTACTAGACAGGAGGGGGGTTGGGGAGATGGTGAAAAAGGCAAAGGGATTAAGAAGTACAAATGAATAGATACAAAATAGTCATGGGGATATAAAGTGTTGCATATGGAATACAGTAAAAAATGTTGTAAAAAATATGTAAGGAAGAAGAGGGGTACTAGATTTAGTGGGGTGACCACTTTGTGATTTATATAGATCTCTAATCAGTATGCTGTACAATTGAAACTAATATATTATTGTATGGCAACTATAATCGAAAAAAACCCATTGAATTACACAATGTAAATATGAACAACTATTGTCTATTATATTTCAATAAAGCTGGGAAAAAAATGAGCTGTGAGAGGAGACATCCTTGTCTTGGACCTGATATTTGTTTGTAAAATTCCCCCTCATTTTCCTTTGCATGTCTGTAGTATCCATAGTGATGTCGCCTCCTTCGGTTGCGATGTTGATCATTTCTGTTTTCTCTGATTTTTTTTTTATCACTCTGACTAAAAATTTACCAATTTCATTGATTTTTTTCAAAAAACTAGCCTTTACTGATTTTCCTTCTTGTTTTTCTGTTTTCAGTTTAATTGATTATGTTCTTTATTTCTTTACTTTGGGTTTAATTTTTTAGTTTCCTAAGGTGGAAGATTAGATCATTGATTTAAGATATTCAGTTTTTATTTTTTTATGGTGACATTGTTTTAAAAAATCCAATAAGTTTCAAGTATACAATTCAACATTAATCATGTAAATATATTGCAATATGTTTATTGTCTATAGCCTTTTTTAATATAAGCACTTACAGCTATAAATTTATCTCCAAGGACTTGTTTAGATGCATCCCACACATTTTGTTATGTGCATTTGAATTTTTATTCAATATAATTTCTAATTTCCCTTGGGACTTACTTACTCTTTGACTTATGGGCTATTTAGAAGTGTGTTGTTTAATTAATTAAACATCTGGGGATTTCCAGGTATCTTTCTATTACTGATTTATAGTTTAATTTTATTATAGTCAGAGAACATAGTTCATATGATTTCACACCTTTTAAATTTGTTAAAATTTGTTTTATGGCCCAGAATAGTGTCTATTTTTGGTAAATATTCCAAGTGTACTTGAAAAAGATTTTGTGCTCTTTCCTCTCACAGTTGTGAGGGTCAGGAATCTCAATTCCCAACGGCTTGATAGGATAGAACCCAAATGAAGTAAATTCACTATATACTCACATGTTCTAGAATGCATCAAAACTATTTAGTAAAGGATACACACATATTTATACTGCCCCAAATTAACCTGATATTCTAAATATTCAAAGTAAAGTATGTGAACCTTCTCATATTGACAAATACTAACAAAACTGGCAGACTAATTTGGCCATTTAATATAAAATAATAACAGCAGCTAACAATTACTATGTTTAAGTACTATAAATTTAATAAATATAGTTAAACTTCATAAAGGGAAGCCCAAGGAACCTCATGTTAATCTCACCTAATGCTTTATCTGTCTAGTAAGATATAAACTCAAATATACTTTCTTACCATAATATTGTAGTTGACATTAATGGTCTCATTTTCGGAGGCGGCATTCATTCGAAGAGGCTGGACATCATTCTTTCCTTTCCTTACAACATCATAGATGGGATTTCGGGGTTGCTGGTTTTGTAGAATTTTTTTCAGTTGCTTTTCCAAAAGTTGTGGAGCATTGTTAACTACTTCAAAAACTCCATAATCCGCATTAAATCTAATTGCCTCTGAAAAGGTCTGTGAAATAAATTGTGAAAATAGGTCTTTAAATTTTTAAAAGCCAGAAACTCATTGTCTCCAAAAAGACTTGATACTTATGTTTATGCACATACATGCACACAAAGTTTTGTGGCTTTAATCATTACCTCTTCCTCTTCGGAGCTTGGAAATCTATTGACTATAGCTAAGAGAAGGCACTGAATCCCTCCTTCCCAGTATACTTATGCCATGAGATAAGTGTCAGAGTATATCACAGCAGAGATTTCCTTTGCATAAACATTTTACCTCTGTGCTTCTTTGGAACTGGAAAGAAATACACACCTGGTCTCTATGAAGCAATACTACTCTCTTTGAAGGGGGTGGATTGCTAGGGAAGAATTTTTTAAAGAAGAAATAACACTCCTATTATCTTTTTCATCCCCAGGAGCAATGAAAGCACTTATCCCGTGTCCAAAAGGAGAAAATTAAGTACAATGTGTTCTTCATTTAAGACTATTTCAACACCATTCCTCTCACTGTGACAAAAAATAAGTGAAAGATAACATTTCTGAGCTTTTCTCAGTAATTACTAAATGCTGCCAACTTTTATTTAAAGTCAGTCAGTTAATATACAACAGCCAGGAATCTTGAGTTTGTTAGCTTGCCAATAAGTAGCACGGTGACTTTGGGTAAATCTGGAGCATTGTTAACTACTTCAAAAACTCCATAATCTGGGGCCTCCATTTCCATAACAAGTAAAAGGTGAATTGGCTGTGCCTCTTCTAATTTTGCCCTCCAAATTTAGAATCAGGTCCCTTTTACAGAACATTAATTTACTTTAGGATACCTTCACTGAACTCCCTATTCATGTAGATTAATTTACGTATTTTTAGCTTGGTGGGGAAAAACATTAAACCCTTCCCCTTAAATCAGTCACTGTCCTAGGGACAGCATCAATTCTTTCACGTTTTACTAAGGGATTACTAGATATACTATAGTTAAAATTTAATGAATGGCAGGATGTAGGAAAATTTGAGTTAGAAATATATGTGTGTGTGTATATATATATGTATAAATGCCCACATGTGTGTATTCGTGTGTTTATTTAAATGTCAGATAATATCACATCTCTAAAGTCTGATTGTTTCTTCTTCTATGAAATTGAAAGTGAATGGACAATAGAGTTCAATATGAATGTCAGTTCACAGTTCAAAAAGCCTCAGGGCTAAGATTTCTCCTCAAAATTACAAGTATAGCTCAATGGATAAGTAATAATAATTAGCAGTAAATGGTGTATCAAGTTTCTTCAGTAAATATATTTCATTCGTTTCCCACTACATCTGTCTTTCAAACATGAGATTCAAACAAGTACCACTTACCTAAAAGTCAAATATTATCTCTGAATTATACTATCACTAGACTAAGCAAATAAAAGAGTCTGCTGATACCAGAGACAAGATTCATCTGATTGGAGAAAAAAACTGAATTAAACTGGGTAGAGAACAGACATCTAATATTAACTGGGGTAGGGAAAATGGAGCAGTATAATGTGAAAGACCATCTGGAAAAGATTTCTTTTAGTTCTGAGAATCCATGGAACAAGAGAACAAACTTGATCTTTATTTATTCTTTTCCTTTCTTTTTTCTGCTTCCTACCCTCACACCTGGTAGCCAGAGGAACACAAAACTGTGATAATCAAAAGCAAAGAATGCCAATTAGTTCTGTGTACAAATAAAATATTTCCTGTTAATCAAGTAAAAAAAAAAATAGAGAGATTGTGATACTCTGAGACCCTCAGTAGCCAATCTTACTGAGTAGTAAATAGTTAAGGCACAGCTGGCAGAAATAACAGGAATGATAAGAACTATTGTTTACCGAACATCGACTGTGTGCCAAGCATGTGACAGACACTTTAAGTGCACTATCTTGAATCTTTACACATTCCTGAGATACCTCTTTAACAGGAAAAAAATGGATGCTCTGGATAGTTATGTGATAGGCCATGGGCTCAGAGCTATAAAGTGCTAGATCAAGGCTACAGAAATAAGTCTATCTGCTCCCAAAGAAAGCACATTTCCCTCCTTTACTATATTGCCTCACATATGGTAAAACTAGCATATACTGACCACCTTTCTCTATGTCAGGCACTGTGCTAAGTAATCACTCCATGAAGTTAGTGGAGCAGGGATTCAAATCCAAGGTGTTATGATCCCAAAGTCTGTGCTCCGGTTTTACAAGTAAAGGCACAGAGACATGAAGCAGCGTGGTATATGTGGGTAATTTTAAGCAGTTTAATGCAGTTGGAATAGAACTAGAATAGTTTATAGGTGGAAGAGTTTAAGGAACAGAAAGACTTGATGTAAATGAAGTAGGACCAGATCATGGAAGTTTTTGTATGCCATTTTAAAAAATAACATAGTCTGATGTGTTTTAGGAAGATTCTTCTAGCGGTCTGGAGTTTTGCTTGCTGTCTCATGAGCTGGCAAGACAGATGCTCCTATCCAAGCAGAGCCATCACCACGCTCTGGGGAGGCTGGCTGTTACCACAGAGTTACTGCTATCATAACCAGGTTTAGTGCGGTAATTATTAACTCTCTGGGTGGGTTGCTGTCCCCCTCACACATAGCGGCCAAGGCAGGTTTTAAGGCAGGTAGTTAGCAATTACTTTTGTTTTCAACCTACAAAGCAAAACTGCAGCTGAGAAAGGTTACATAATCTCTTCATGGCTTTACAGCAAGTCCCCTAATGAGCTTACTACAGAACTCTGGGTTCATGACTCCAAAACTGCTTTAATCCTAGGGTTGACACATAATTTCAGTAGTGCTTACAGTGATGCTGTAGACTGGTTCACTCAGGATTCATTCCAATCTCCTTAAATGCAAAATCTGGACAACTAAAAACTATGTTACCCACACTCCCTTGTAGCTATGGTTTCACATGTGATTTAGGTTCTGCTACTCATATGCACTCACAAAAATACTTGAATTCTGATCCAAATTAAGTTGGAAAAAGAAGCAGAGAATATCCATTCTTGGAAAGAAAAGCTGAAGGATGTAAACATGAAAATGAAGAGAGGAACTGGTCAAAAGAAGTACTTTACAAAATAAGAAAAATAACAAAAGGAAAATTATAATTCTGTTTATGATAAAATGACACGAAATGTTGCTATTTATTAAAGAAATGTAGCTATATATAAAATATTTATAATTTTTAAACTTAAGAATTTATCTATTTGGAATTAAAATGGGATAGAGTCTTTGCCAGCAGTAAATAAGTGTTTTTCTATTCAAAAAGTCATGAGTTAGAGTAGATCTCCAAAGGTCCTTAATGGTACTATGATTTTTATTTTATAAAGGTGACAAAGAACTGATTCAAAGCTTTTTCCAGTTTACTTATTTCAACAACAAAACTTTTGAATGCTCAAGGGTCAGTTATTGTCTTAAGCAAAGATGATACAAGATGAATTAAACATTGTTTCTGCTCTTGAAGAAACAAGTATGTAGTCATTAATTTTACCTTCTAATGAAAAGTCAACAAAATACTGAAATGTTAAAATTAGTGTAATACGTAAATGTTAAAGGGGAAATTTGTCCACAAAAACCATAGTAGCAATACTAGATTATTATATCTTGTTTAGTTATTGTACTTTAAAAGGGATTTGGTTCAACTATAATCTATCTAAAAAAGGATAAGCAGAATGATTAAATGGAGAAATATTGAGTAAATTACTTCACTTCTCTGAGGTTTGTCATACAAAGGGGTTTTAACTAAATAATCCCAAGGTACCTTTCATGTTTGATACTCCATCAGTCCATGATTGTCTCTCCAGGAAAAAAGGAGTCTCTATCTTCTGCTCTCTAATAAGATCACCCAACTCCACTGCTCTTTTGTTAATTCGTTTACTTATGATTAAGTATTTATTGAATCCTTATTAAATGAGATACTGTAATAGATGATATATTGCTACATTTAGTGAGCCAATCCAGATCATATGACCTCCACAAAGCTCCAACTGAAATGAATGAGACACGAATTCGGCCTCAGATGCTAATCTAACAGAAGAAGAAAGATATGTAAATACACAGAACCAGTACAAGGGGAATGGACCCTACAGTCAGCACATAAAATGAGATCATATTTAGTCAAAATTATCCCTTGAAATCCTTGAAAACACCCATAAAGTACACTATTGTCCTACCTCTCAAGAAGTTGATCACAGCCAGTGTTTCCTCTAGCATTGAAATGGGTCACTGATTCCACTGATTCTTCAGTTAGGGACTAGATGAAGTGGTGGGCAGTGCTTAAAGCTCACGTTATACAAAAATATGTATGTTTAACACTAGAATCACCCTCCATATAAGATAACTACATTGTGAGAGGCAAGAATATTGATCCCACCGAGGGAATGGCAGTCTCATCTCTCCAGGAGAACATGGATTGATATATGCGTGTTTATGGATTGGTACAACAGACGAAATTATCCTAACTCTTTATATCACTCTTGCTCTCTCTGCAAAGCACAAGTAATTCATTTTGAGTAATAATACATATATGTTGCAACTCTACTTAAACACATAATAGCTATAATAGAAGTATGTATAGAGTGATGACACACACAAAAATTATCTCCAAGTAAGTAAGGAAGTTTTATAGAGAAAGTTGGGTCTTGAAGAATCAACAGGCATTCTCATGTAGTAGACAAGGAAGAGAATGGAATTCAGCAAAAGAAATAGCAAATTCATCAAGACATGGGAGCACAAAAGAATAGGGCACTTTTGATGAACTGCAAGCAGTCTGACATTGCTGAAATTTAAAATTCAAGGGGAGAGTAACAGTGTACAAACCTGTAGAGAGAGGCAGAGTTCATCAAGAGGACGACTTTCTATTATATGCTAAATTCTCAAGTTACCCTCTCAAATCAGTGGTTCTCAGAGTGTGGTACCTGAACCAGCATCGGCATCACCTGTGAACCTGTTAGAACTGCATTCTCAGGCCTCTCCCTATAAGCAGAAAAACTGAGGTGGGGCCTAGTATTTTGTGTTTAACAAACCCTCAGGTGATTCTGATGCACTCTCAAGTTCAATAATCATTGCTTTAGAATGATAGGGAGCCACTGAAGAGTTTTCAGCTGGGGAGAGACGGAATCCAGATTAAGACAAACTTCAAAACCCACATTGTTTCCGTTACTTCATGCTGACTGTCATATGTATTCATATGTGTGTGTGTGGTGGGGTGCCATCTATATTTTACACACAACAGACGAAATTAAAAAATTAAAACACAGAAAAACCCTGATATTTAATTATTAATCAAAGTCCTGTTTTCTGCTTAAAAAGAATCTCATACATCGAGCCCTTTCTTTTTACCATTTCTAAGCTCATCTACAAAATTCCCAAAATTAGTTTTGTTATGTGACAGTAAATGACACCTAAGGTGGGAGAGAGTTAGAAATGAATGATGTAGAAAGTCTTTCCCCCAGAAAGCTGAGTGGGCTGATTTAGAGAACACTGGCCTTTTAATAATACGACAGGAAAAATCTTGAATTTGAGCTTCAAACCCAATCCTCTGAAAGTTATGAGATCTGCTCTTTCCCTTACTTAATTTTATTTCAAGAGTATCATTTTCTAAACGTTCTAAAACGAATTGACCTGAAGGTGGTGAAAGCTAACTTTGTAGTACCAGTCATTGTGTGCGAAAAATATTTTCACAGAGAAAGCAAGTGCAGGAAAATATTTTTACCACGATGAATTGCTGGTTCCACATTTCTGGAAAAGAGGAGGGGGAAAAAAACTCTGTGAATAATTAGTGATGGGCTTAAACTGCCAGCCCAGCACCACTGAAACTTACCAGGTGCCAAATTATTTAGCTGAACAGTATTTAAATTAAAAACTAATGACTAGGTTAATTTAATACATGTTCATCTCTGGTCCAACTCTGTCTCTACTAATTGAGCTCCAAAAGCTATATTTTAAACATGCATCCTACTCAGTGAATGCAAAACATCTGAATACTTGAATGTAACTAGTCAGTCACCAATAACAACTTCTTTTCATCTAAATTTTATTGTCATTTTAGATGTTTCACCATAAACTATTCACCAGACGTATTCACCAGTGGGATGAAAGGAATAATGTGACATATAAAGTGCATAGAAAATATCCTTAGTTAGTATAACGAATTACATTAGGTTATTTGGTGCTTTATGTCTGAGCTACAAGGCTTATCACCCACAGGTATAAATGCTGAACTAAGCAGCACTACCTAGAGTCCCATCAACACTTTTAAAAATCAATCTCTGAGTATTTAAATTTTGGCAGGAAACAATGCAAGTCCTTCATCCCCCTTCATCCCGCTCATTCCCCAAATCCATACTCTCTCTCTTTCCTCCTCTCTCTCACCCGGTGCCAAACAATCCATCTAACATATAACTCCTTCATAAAGCTGCAAGAAATTATAATAGTTTACAGATTTTAAAAAAGTGTGGAGAATCAGTCCAAAAAAAGAAGTTATGGTAAAATTCCAAAGGCACATAGCTAAGCATGGTCTGGCAAACACATGCCATACCTATCCTTGCAAGGAGAGTATGGAACAGGCCACCCCTTCAGCTTCTGCAAACCATAAATGTCACAAACATTCAAAACCACCCACAGAGGACCAACTTAAATCTGTATGTGGGCTCATCTACTCAATCCCACAACAGTCAGTGAGCATAAAACACACAAAACAAAACCAAAAGAAAAAAAAAATGTTTTCACACTATAGCACAGAAGAAAACTTAATAAGCAAACACTTGTCCATAAAGAGTTGACAGCAAGAAACCTCCCAGACACCACATGAAAACAATATCTGAATGTGAACCTGGCACTAGAACAAACAGAATGAAGTTATGAAAGCTAGGATTTGGAAAGTGCCATAATTATTTATAATAGCGGCAACTGTCCTGGATTCCCCTCATCAAAAAAATAACATGGAGGCAGGCTACCAGCCATCAATTTCTGGATCTTACAATGTGTCCCAAGGGTGTAATGGTGTAATGGAAAGAAACAGTGTAGGAGCCAGAAAGCCTGATTCCTAGGCCCATTTCTGCCACAATCCAGTCATGGGACCTTGGGCATGTCACTACAAATGTGGAAGAAGTCTTAGAAGTCTCAGAAATCTAGATGACCTAAGGGCCCCTTTATTTTGAGAACGTTATAACATATATCATCTACACTCTCAGACTCATATTGTTAGGGGATTTTACGGAGCATGGTAGAGGAGGGGAGGCAAAGGAAAAGAACATTAGAAAGTTCATTTGTTTATTTCAAGGATATTATATGAAAGTTGTAGAAATAAAAACAATCATCCTCAAGAAGCTTTGGGAGATACAGAAGAAAGGGACCTATCCTTGGCCCCAGGAAATTTACAATGTAGCTCCTGAGTTTGTCTATTTTGATAGAGGTGAAAGAATCACATTTTCTTTAGTTGGAAAAGTCTAATCTCCCGCCCAATACCTCTATGCCCCACAAAATATCCTCCAAAATGTTTTCCTAACCCATACCTGAATATCTCTAATCGCAGGGAGTTTATTCCTTCACAAGCCAAACCATTCCACTGTTATAAAATAAACTTTAAACATCTTTCTTCTAGTGAGAAAAAATCAATTTCTTCATAAACGCTGGCCCTGGTTCTGCTTTCTAGCTTTGCATAATATGTTAACCCCTCTTCCTCAATCAGATTTTCAAATATTTGGAAAGCGCTGCTGCATTCCAACCCCTCTACCCATTCCCTAGCCAGGTTCGACATCTACACCTTTTTCAGCCCTTCCTTGTCTGACGTGGTTTCCAGAGCATTCATTAGCTGAGTCTCCCCAAGTCGGGGTTGGCAGAGCAACGCTTAACATGTGGCACCAAAAACGGAACACAATATTCCAAATGTAATCAAATATAATAGGACAATTACATCCTATTAAAAAAAAAAAAACATTTATTGAGTGCCTTCCATGCTCCAGACTAATATTTTTTCTTGATCTTAACTATACATCTGTTAACGCACCCTAAAAACACATTAGCTTTGTTTGTTTTAGCCCATTTCAGATGACCATGATAAAAATGAGATCAGATTCTGTTACCCAAAATATCAGTTTATTTCCTCTGTTGCCAATTCTGTAGTCATTACAGTATAGTAGGACAAGCTTTTGAGCCATGTGGACCCAGGTAGACCCTGTCACTTACTAATCGAGTGACCTTAAGTTGGAAAAACACTGGTTCACTTGCAATGTTTCATTCAAGTCTCTGATAAAAATAATTTTCAAAAGTCAAAACTAATGACAGATTTGTGTGGCACAGAAGATTATCCTTTAAACTGACAACGATCCGCCAATCTAATGAAAGAGTGACTGCCCCTTATGTTTCAGGAATGGAAGATGAGATGGTCTAGTTAATGAAGGGAAAGGGAAGGGAAGCACCACTTCTGGGCCAGGCACTATATATATATTACCTTGGTTCATAACAAACTTGTAAGATATTTTGTTTACACAGAGGAAAAAAAATCAAAGAATTAAGTAATTAAGAAATATGTCTAAGATCGCAAGGGTAATGAGCGGAAGAGCTGGGCTCAAACACAGTTTTATCTCTCTTCTGTTACTAACCATTACACTGGGAGACTTGAGCACAGGAAGAATACGTGTGATCAAGGCGGGTGGGGATAGGATGGGGAAGGCAGAAAAGAGTGTGAAGGCATGAGTTTTATGAGGTTAAGAGATACAGCTAAAAAAGTTAGGTTGAGGCCAAACTGCCAGGGTCTCGAATTCCATACTTAGGACTTCAATCTTTAGGCTATTAAGAGTTAACCTCTATTCATATTTGAACACTAATTTCATAGATAATACTAAAGGATTTGGAGACCAAAAAAGGCAGCATCAGTGGAGCATGTGTTCAGTGTATTGTTTTAGATAGCGTCCAGAGGGAAGGATTTGTGAACTGAAGTGATTTAAAAAATATTAGCCCTAATAAATTTGTCTCATAATATAATCCAATCTTTACAATATTTGCTTTGATAATATATTCAATAGAACATAATAATACACTCACTGGAAGGCTTAGGAATTCATTAAAGTAGTCCACAAGGAAATTATCTGTTGCCAAAGAATCTTCCTGCAAAAACATAAGAACACAATATTATGCTTATGCTTGTTTTAAAACATGCCAATATTATTCTCTAATTCTACTATCAATAGATTATATGTAGATCTTCAAATCTTCTTCAGTTGGTCAGTAGTGAATCCTCACTATAAGCAGAACACGGTGCTACATTATCTGAAAGGAATAAATACAAAAATAGAATGAAGCATACTCCTAAAAGACTTTGCTACTGTACTTAGCTGGAAAACAGAATGTGTGAAAAATACAGCACACTTAAATGAAACACCAACAAATACAAAATACTACACGTGGTAAATTTCTCACAGACTTATTAAAAATATATATTTCATAAAAATGAAGGCAGAGTCAATAAAGTAAGAACTAGTGTTTGGGGGTTAAAATGAAATTCACAATGTAAATTTCTTAAATTGCCTAATGGAAGTGATAAGCTAAGTGAAGAAAACATTCTACTGCTTCCCTCTCAGAAAGACAGCTTTAGTAATTTGGGTCTTGCTTAACTTTTGCATGAAGGAACTTTGACAATGCATGTGTTCTAAGCATAAAGATTGTATACATTTTCTCCAGAACAATTTCATTCCCCAACATAGTCACTTTTAAAGTTGGCAAAATTGGAAAGACACTGCAAAGAGCAAATTCTCTCTTCCAAATAATACACCTTATTTTATTGGTAATTGTTTCCACTGTGTCAAAAGCACATCATGGCATAACCTGTTGTATAGTACATGTGTTTATTTTGTTATTCATAATTATATTTCAATTTTACAAATCTAACATGAAAGTTGACGATATGATATAATGCTATTATTTCCATATGGCTGATTATTTTCTTTTTATATTGGCCAATATTTTTAAATGTGTTGAAGTATAGTGTGGAAGGATAAGAAAGATACTATAGTATATTAATACCTATTTTAGAAAATAGATTTTCAGGGTAATTTTTAAAGTAACTGAAGAATAAGGATAGAGTTACAATCACATAGGATTTATATCAAGGAACTTACTAAAAATACAAACTGATTAAAATAACAACAACGAACTTAGGATCTTATTAAAAGACCTTCACAGTGGCACTTTCATAATATACTCTCAAAGTTATGACTGACAAAAGTCTAATAAAGCAGAACAGGGCAGATAACATTTGGTGGTGGCTATGAGGCTGACAACCTTTCAAATTTTACCTTTCAAAGTTACTTTAATTTTCTGGACTTTATTTAGTGAACTACCTAGTTTCTGCTAACTCTTAGGAGAAATTAACTGAATTCAATAAACATTTTTAGGATCTCTTAGGTAGAAGGCATTGTGTTAC
The DNA here is from genome assembly GCF_000151845.1 of Pteropus vampyrus. Classification (NCBI taxonomy): domain Eukaryota; kingdom Metazoa; phylum Chordata; class Mammalia; order Chiroptera; family Pteropodidae; genus Pteropus; species Pteropus vampyrus. The sequence continues at coordinate 559,005 of NW_011889068.1, forward strand.
AATAAGTGTGGTCAAATTTTGCACTACTGGACTCATGATCAAAAATCCATGATCATGAGTCATGGATTTTAAAATGAATAACAGTAGTGGAGTACAGCCCCTTGTTAGTTTTTCTAAAATAGGCATTTTTAATTTTTAGCTATAAAACAGAATGTGTACTTCATAGAGACAGACCTAAACATTGTCTAGAATTTGGCCAGCCACATTGCCAGAAATTTCAAGATAATTCTTAGATTCATATATTCATTTTCAGATGCCTCACACTTCTAAGATATTCTAACTCAACATTTTCCAAATTACTTGTGATGAAGCTCCTGTTTTGTTTTGTCCCTAATCCATTTCAGATAACTTCTGTAAAATACAGCAAGACTGAATTACTAGAAAATAAAATAAAACATATACATAATACAAGCCCAATTTTTTATTATTAAATTCAATAGATATAAACATACTCTGTCAAATTACAGTAAAGTTTCTAAACATTTCCTCTTGATTTCTGAACTCATCTCTACATGGACTGGTAACAGTGTCATCAGTCCACAGACCCTAATCAAGAGTAGTACTGCCCTAACCCCTTGGGGAGCAGTTTGCTTTCAGCTCCCTCAGGTCTCCCTGAAACCAAACCACACTGGAGAGCATTTCCTTGGCATTCTTTCACATCTTCAGGTTTGTACTTACAACCATTATTAAAATACTTTATAAAAATCTGAATTTCTTTTCTAAAATTGTATATTAATTTCTACCAATATTAAACATTAGTGCTTCTGCTCATATCAGGGCAGGTCTATAATGGAAATAAGTGCAGTGAACAAGTGCCTTCTGCTCAATCCTCGTCTCACTTTAATGGGAATGCCTGTACTTCTCTAAATAAATGAGCATATTTTCTCATTGCACTTCCTTCCAGTTCACTGAGTTCAGATATTGTGTCACATCAGTAGCAAACAGTCTTGTAAAGCAATGAGGATCTGATGAACCTTTTATTCTCAAAACCCATTAATTAAAAAAAAAATTTAAAGACCTTGATCTGAAGCAGCAGCTCAGTCACTCTCAATAGGTTTCCACAATCCAGTTACATAGTTGTATTAAAATGAACTAAGTCTCCATATTCAAGTTTAATATCTTCCAAATAACCAATAAACTGGTGATAGATAATGGTACAATCAAGAAGAAAACTGAGTTACAATCAATTCCTCCACTACGTCATTCCATAAACCTGACTACAAAATTTGCAACCCAGATTCTATGTTGAATGATGCAATAGAAGGTAAAAACATTTTTCAGAGTTGAATACACTCTTGAAACCTGTTTGTTCATATATTACAGGTGCACCATCTGTGAAAGTGAAGTCGGCTTTTCCATTTTTAGTCCAAACCTCTCAAATTTCTTCCTGAAAAAGGGTTAAACAAAATAGCTTACATGTGCTTGCTAATTACAGTAGGTAAAAATTTTTTTGCTTAAAAAAATTACTTTGCGGCACCCTCAAATCAAATAAACTACAATCATTTCACAACTGCAAAGATATACCAAAAAAACATACACAAGGAAAAGGAAATAAGATAAATACAGACAAAAATCATAGTTCAAGAAAGAATATAATAGATGCCATAGAAAATTACAATATAAACCATTTTTCTCCCAAAGGAGAGAAAGATATCTGGTAGGAGGAATCAAAAGAGACTCAAATGGGGAAAATGGCATTCAAAATGCATTTCAAATAACTTCAAGTCTATGAAAGCAAAACATAATAAAGACAAAGACTGTTAGCTAATGGCAGAAGTAGAAGGACAATCCATGTTTCCAACTTCCTTTCAAGCTATTCACATACTAAACCAAAGCCATTCAACTAATTTCCAATGCAGAATCTTAAACTTCCACACTTTAGATTGGGAATGTTATCATCAATCAAGGGATAGGATAGACCATACCTCCAAAATTATACTCATTTTTGCTTCTTCTTAAAATACATAAACATTCTTTCTTTTCTCCTTTCTAAATAAGCCAATCACTAGACAATGTACAGACAATGGAATTCAATGGGTCAAGTGAAGGTGGACCCTTACAGTTCACAAGGTAATCAGGCGCAGGACTGATGGCTGGAGCTCCCAGATGGTGATTTCTGGTTGTGAGCAACCTTGTTTGGGACTCCTCAGATCCACCTCCCTCCCATAGAGACAGAGATTTATATGCCACGTCCCACACATACTGCTCCTCTGAAAGACACTGAGCATAGCCAGGACGTCCCACACCTACTGCTCCTCTGAAAGACCCTGAGCATAGCCAGGTAGTTGCTCAAGCCCCTGGATATGGATTTATTGGCTAGCTACAGGGCATACCACTGCCCCCATGAAACTGTTGGAGGAGTTTCCATTCGAGGTGTCAAAGAAGACAATGCACAGATAAAGGTGCTGACAGCTTGAAAGAAAGGAGAATGAGAGATCCTGGAAGGCTACAGATGATGGCCTCAAATTTTAGCCTTCATTTATATCAGATATTTCTGTCAGCTGGCAACTCATAGATCCTTGCAGTAGTGTCCAAGCTAGTTACAAGATCACTGCTTGAAAAATGTGTGTATATACTGCAATAAGAATTTCATCATTATTTTTAAATATCTGATATAAAACATTTTATTGATTTCTAAATCTATTTGTTTATCCTAAGAAATTTTAACATTATATTTGTCGTGAAAAAAAAATTGTTAAATTTTAATTTTAACTTAGATATTAAAGTGGTTTTAAAAACAGTCTAAAAAAAATTTAATACCTATTGGATGATACAGTTTCTCACCAATAGAAACTATTCAAGGATTTTAAAAGATCACCGTTAAAAAAATCTTGATTAGGAATTGCGTATAGTCATTTAAAGCATAAAATCTGATATTAAAAAGTTATGTGTTAGAGAGCCTCCAGTCAAGATGGCGAAGTCGGTAAATGCTCTCACAACCACATCAAAATTACAACTAAACTACAGAACATCCATCATTGGGAGTTGCCTGAAGTCTAGCTGAACAGAATTCCTACAGCTGAGGACATACAGAAGAGACCACCTCGAGACTGGTAGGAGGGGCAGAGATGCTGAATGGGCTGGTCCCACACCTGCATGTGGTGGTTGAAAATCAGGAGGGATATCGTGGCCACAAAGATCCCCACAGAGAAGAGGTCCCAGCCTCAGCTCAGGGTTCCAGTGCCAGGAAGAGAAGTTCCCACAACTTCTGCCTGTGAAAACCAGCAGAGATTGTGGCTGAGTGAGAGGAAGGGCTGCTGGAGTCACAGACATTCCTCTTAAGAGGCCTGTGCGGACTTACTCGCTGACTGACTCACTTGCTCTGAGCTCCAGCGCTGGTAGTGGCCAGCCTTGGTTTGCAGCTTAGCCTATCGAGGCACATTGGATCCAGCATGGGTGGTGGGCAACTGTGGATTGTTTGGTGGCTCATGCTAGGAAGCCCAGGGCAGGGCACAGGCAATGGCTGAACTTGGCCTGTGGTGGGGCCCCTCCCAGGAGGCCCCATCCTGCACGTAGTGGCTAGCTTCAGCCTGAGCCGAAGCACCACGCGGGACCACATCCAAGGACGACACACACAAAGGACAGACTGGGCAAGCACCAAACTCCTGCTAAAGCAAATCCTGCTCCACAGAGTCAGCCACTGCACAACAGTTTCCCCACTATAGTCACGGCCAGTCCTCACAATCAATCAGCCTCAGGGTCAATCCGTCCTGCTGACATGGAAACAGCAACTAAGTCTCAACTACAACAGGAGGGCAGGCACACATGATCCATACGAGGAACATACCTGGAGCACCTGGCTCAGGTGACCAGGGAAGACTGTGCCACTGGGCCCCACAACACACCTACAACATAAGGCCACTCTACTAAGACTGGGAGACATAGCAGCCCTAGCTAATACACAGGAAAAAAGACAACTAGGCAGCCAAAATGGGAAGACAAAGAAACACGTCCCAAATGAATGAACAGAACAAAGCTCCAGAAAAAGAACTGAACAAAATGGAGACAAGTAATCTAACAGATGCAGAGTTCAAAACACTGATTATATGGATGTTCAATGAACTTAGGGGAAGAGTAAATAAACTCAGTGAGAACTTTAACATATTGACAGAAAACAAAAATGGAGATAGAAAATACAAAAAAGAATCATCAAAAATGAAAAATACAATAACTTAAATAAAGATTAGAGGGAATAATAGTAGATTAGATGAAGCAGAGGATTAAATCAGTAATTTAGAAGATAAGGTAGCAGAAAACATCCAATCGGAACAGCAACAAGAAAAAAAGAATTTAAAAAAAAAATGAGTTTAGTTTAAGGGACCTCTGGGACAACATCAAGCATACCAACATTTGCATCATAGGGATACCAGAAAGAGAGAGAGAGAGAACAAGAAACTGGAAACCTATTTGAAGAAATAATGACAGAAAACTTCCCTAACCTGGAAAAGGAAATAGACATACAAGCCCAGGAAGCTCAGAGTCCACAATAAGATGAACCCAAAGAGGCTCACACCAAGACACATCGTAATTAAAATGCCAAAGGTTAAAGACAAAGAGGAAATCTTAAAAACATCAAGAGAAAAGCATTTAGTTACATACCAGGGAGCTCCCATAAGACTGTCAACTGATTTCTCAACAGAAGCTATGCAGACCAGAAGGGACTGGCATGAAATATTCGAAGTGATGAAAAGCAAGGACCTACAACCAAGATTACTCTACCCGGCAAAGCTATCATTTAGAATCGAAGGACAC
>NW_011889068.1:564991-600035 GCF_000151845.1 Pteropus vampyrus
GTAAAGTATAGCATAAAGAATATAGTCAATAATATTTTAACAACTATATGGTATCTAGATTTATGAGGGTGATCGCTTTGTAAGTTACACAAATGTCTAATCACTATGTTGTACACGTGAAACTAATTATGCCAACTGTAATTAAAAAATAAAAGTTATTAAACTCAAAAAAGTTGTGTATTTATGTACAGCTCTAAGAAGGTAACTGCAGAAGTCACAGTAGCAACCATGTGTAGATTTAAAATATTAACATTAATAATAAAGGTCCTTGTCTAATGCATGGTTTAATTTCCTTCAATTGCAGCAGCACATAAAAGCAAACAATTGCCTTTCCAGGGATCGCCTAATAGGTCTTATAGACTTTTTCTTCTGGGAACTTATAGTATCTGTAGAGATAAAAGAGCCAAGCGTGCAGTTAACTATCAGACTAGGAGAGATTTACAGTTCATTTAGAACTTGTATATATTAAATGAAAAAAAAATAACAATAATAAACATCAGTTTTTAATAACTTACTAAAAATGCTATATATATCTAAAAAGGAAATTAAGAAAATAATTCCATTTTCAATAGAATCAAAAAGAATTACTTAACCAAGAAGGCAAAGACTTGTATACTGAAAACTATAAAACATTGCTGAAAGAAATTAGACATCAACAAATAGAAAGATATACTATATTCAAAGATTGGAAGACAATATTGTTAAGATGATAATACCACCCAAAGCAATCTACGGATTTAATACAGTCTCCATTGAAATTCCAATGACGTTATTTTTTTCAGAAATAGAAAAAGAAACACTCTAAAATTCATATGGGGTCTCAAGGGATCTTGAATAGCCAAAACAATCTTGAAAATGAACAAAGTTGGAAGACTCATATAACCTGATTCCAAACTTATTACAGAACTACAATAATCAAAACAGTGTGGTACAGGCATAAAGACAGACATATAAATCATTTAAATAGAATGGAGCTTCCAGAAATAAATCTTCTCACATACTGTCAAACAATTTTCAACAAGTGTGCCAAGCCCCTTCAGTAAAGACATTCTTTTCAATTAATGGTGCTATGAAAACTGGATATCCACATGTAAAAGAATGAAGTTGGACCCTTATCTGATACCATATACAAAAATTAACTCAAAATGGATTGATGACTTAAACATAAGAGCTAAAACTATAAAATACTTAGAAGAAAACATAAGGATAAATCTTCATGATCTTGGATCTGGCAATGGATTCTTAGATATGACATCAAAAGCATGAACAACAAAAGAAAAATAAATTTGACTTCATGAGAATTAAAAACTTTTGTGCATCAAAGGAAGTGAAAACACAACCTACAGAATTTGAGAAAAAATTGCAAATCATTCATCTTATAAGGGTTAATATCCATAATATATAAAGAACTCTAACTCAGCAAGAAAATGATAAACAACCCAAATCTACATGGATAAAGGACTTAAATAGACTTTTCTTCAGGTAAGATAAACAATGATCAAGAAGTGCATAAAAAGGTATACAATATCACTAGCAAAAAGAGAAATGCAAATCAAAACCACAATGATATCACTTCACATCTACTAGGATGGCTAAGAACAAGTGCTGGGAAGCATGTGGAAAGATTGGAAATCTTGTACAATGCTGGTGGGAATGTGAAATGGTACAGCTACTGTGGAACACGCTATGGCAGTTCCTCAAAAATTTAAATATACAATTGCCATATGGTCTAGCAATTCTATTTCTGAGTATATACTCAAAAGAACTGAAAGTAGATTCAAACAGATATGTGTACACCTGTGGTCATAGTAGCTTTATTGACAAAAGCCAAGACAGAAACAACCCAAATGTCCATTGGTATGTGAAGGATAAACAAAATACGGTATGTACATACAATGGAATATTATTCGGCCTTAAAAAGGTATGAAATTCTGATACATGTAACAACATACATGATCCTTGAAAATATTATGCTAAATGAAATAAGCCCAACACAAAAGGACAAACATTGTGTGATTCCACTTATATGAGGTACCTAGAATAGTTAAATCCATAAAGATAGGAAGTAAAATAATAGTAACCAGAGACTGGGTTTTTCGGTTTGGAATAATGAAAAAGTTCTGGAGATGGATAGTGGTGATGGTTGCACAACAATGCAAATGTATTTAATGCCATTGCATTGTATATTTTAGTGGTTAAAATAGTAGACTTAATTTTATGTATAAAAAAGTTATGTAGATATCGGAATCATGCAACAACATGGATGGATCACAAAAACATTATGCTGAGCAAAAGAAAATCAATTGTATAATTCCATTTATATGAAGTAAAATCTATAATCTGTGTTACAATTTTATGGTGAAAATAGGAACTTAGTCATCTTTCGGGAATGGGGGCAAGAATCATCCAGGAAGAGGCTTAAAGGGACTTTCTAAGATTAAGTAAATGTTCTATATACTGATAGAAGTTTGGATCACACAGGTGTATACATTTGTCAAAATTCATCAAATGGCAGTCTTAAAATTTTTCCATTTCATTGTGCATAAATTTCACATCAACAAAAGAGCCATAAACTAATTTGAATGCTAGTTTATTATATTCATGCTGCAATGTTTAGGGATGATACTTATAATATCGATGTCTACATCTTACTTTGAAACACATAAAAAAATAAAATATGAATGGCGTTGATCGACAGAGGGACAGAAATATGAACAAGCAAATGCAGCAATGTTAACTGTGAAATCTTAGTGTTGGGTAGGTATATAGGTGTTCACATTACAATTCTTTTGACTTTCTTATATTTTTAATTTTTTCATAATAAAATGTTGGGGGTACTTATATACAAGGAAACAATACCAAATTTCTCTGCACCTTTTGGAAGCCTTCTTAGCCTTTTGTGTACTGAATGACAGATTCCAAATTACTATCATCTCCTCTAGAATAAATCCCTGGTCACCTGATTATCTTGTGACCACTACTCTGTGATCCTATCGACACAGGATCAGACCCCTGGGCCCTCTACTTCACCCTCCTATCCATAATATGCCAAACCTCATCTTTCCTACCCTCTTTAGCACAGTATAGATCAGTCTTTGTAACCACACGTCAGTTAATACAAGAGATCTACCTGTCCCAATCCTTTTCTACCACGAAAGCGCTTATGATGAATGTAATTTGGCTCTGCCCAGCTGTCCAGGCTCATCTCATACCACCAACGCTCCAGTCATAGCAACTTTTTTATAGTTTTGCACCATTGCACATGCTGATTATTCTACCTGGAAAATCTTTTCACCCCTTATTTGCCTATCTTTTTTTCTTCTCCAAAAGCCTGGAGTAAATATTTCTCCTATTACAAGTTTTGATACTCCATACTATAGTTGTCTGTTTACATGTCTCACCCACTGACTGGATTTGAACTTCTGGAGGAAAAAGGCTGTTCCTTATCCATTTTTTAAAATTCCCAATTCCTTTAGATAATAAATGCTGGAAACATTTTTGTTGAATGAATGCTTGAATGATTACACTGAGAACATGAAATCTAAAAAGACTAATGACCTAATAAAGACTCTAATAAAACAACGCTAATAAAATAAAAAAAGAGAGATATTGCCAAAAGAAGAAAACAGAAAAAGAGAACACACGGTGAAACGAGTTCCACAAAGCAGCTTGTGGAAAGTACATCTTGCCTAGATAGAGGGCATTTAGAAATTTAACAGCTGAAAGCCCATTTATCAGATCCCCATGGGTTCACAAAATTGTATTTTCTTATAAATGTAGTCTATGAAGGAGGGGGGGAATAAGAGTGGCTCTTTTGTTGAAGAACAAAAGTTTGAATTCTCTTTTTATTCCCAAGGGTTATCACATATGACAATCAGCATCTACCCAGCAGTCCTTTTCTGTTTGGTTTCTGTTCTCCCTCTCTCCTGGAGGAAACCCTCAAAGCCTGAGAAGGTAAAGGAAGCTCTCTATTCCCTTTTATCCAATCATACTCTCTAATTATACCTACTTGGCTCTTCAATGGACCCAAATACCTTAAGGCTTTCTCCCTGAACAAAGGTCCTTACAAACTGATATTTTCACTTAAAAGAGGGGGAATTTCACGTCCTTTATTAACTTTTCTCCAATTCTACATGTTACCAATAGGTAAAAGCTTCTCTAAATCCAAATGCACTTTTAGTTCAAACCCCACAATTCACACTTAAATATAAATTGCTTATCCTTTTATTGTTTCACATTAAAGGTCATCTCTCCAATCAGAAGGTGTACTACTTTGGGGAAAAGTGATGGACTACATATGTACCCAATAGTGCCTAATACACCGATAAGTGCAAGGAGTTGCTTAATAATATACTTGTTGCTTAACGTATTGATAGAACTTCTAACACAGTTTCTACAGTTCAAAAAAAAAAAAAATCAGAAAATTTGATTTCAATCAGAGAATTGGACTCCATAGAACTGGAAGAATTCCAAACAGCCTAAAAATTTCCAAAGGACCTATGGGACTCATCTCGATTTCCAAATGACTTGTTCAAAATACTTCCGGCACCTAGTTCTGCACCCTCTTAAGAAAAGAAAATGAACAGTGGGGAAGTAGGAGTGGTGTGCCTGCATCTACCTGCTCCTGCCCACCACCATTTTCATATAATGCCACTAGAGTGTCAACCTGAGCGCGCACTCAGTTCATCCAACCCAAATGATGCAATCTACCACAGTTACAGTCAGAAAAATGAACACCAAGTGGTCATCAACTGTTAGACAGTCTTGTTCATGAGGACCGGAAATATGGATCTTTTTGTATATTATATTAGAATAATGAGAATATCCTCATAATTGGGAAATACTATGTTTATAACTTCATTCAATCTATGCGAATAACAATATGAATTTAAACAGACTAAAGATTAGCTAAAAATAAATATCAAGTTTTTACGAGTTTTTTAAATGATTTTTTAATTACATACTATGTTATGTTAGTTTCATATTTACAACAGTGTTGTAGACATTCATACCTCTCACGAAGTGATCACCGCAATAAGTCTAAAAACCATCTACCAGCATACAGTTATTATACTATCAACTGTTTTTAACAAGTAAAATAAATACTGCTTGAAACTACAGACTCTCTTAATTTGACGGTAAAAATAAAGGACATCTGCTTTTTTAACTTTTTTCTTTTTTAAATGGCATCTGCTTTTAAAGTAAATAAAACTGGGTTTTTATATCAAAAAACTTCAACAAAATAGATCATTACATTACCAAATACTTACTCTACAAAGACTATTTTTAAGGTATGCCAAACCTACCTATATTGTTTCAATTTTTAAGGCAATAGAAAAGATATGATTATTTTGGATGTAAGAGTCAAGTACTTAAGTTTTTAACACTAATTTATTTTCTATTTTAAAAGTCACTCTCACTTAAAATTTCTCTCAGTGTATACCTACAACATAATCAAATCCCAGTGTATTATTAAGCAGTCTGAACTCTACTATTCTTGCTATGATAGATTTATATTTCAGTTTTATGGAATATGAAAACAGAAGAGGTTGGGATTGAGGAAGGTAATGTAGAGAAACATTCATTTTATAACTTTTATTATTTGAATTATTTACAAGAATATATTCATACATTGCTTATATAATTAAAAATATACCCCAAAAAAACTAATAAGAGAACTGAATATATTGTTTTTTATACATATTTTCCCTAAGAGAATTATCAAAGACCAATCATTTACAAAGTTAACAAAGACGCTAAAGCAGAAAAATGACAGGAGAGGGGTACTTAAGAAATACAAAATATGTATCAAATGAAGCTTTATAAAAAATAAGTGAAACAAATGATATTAATTATTATATATTAAAATATCCATCAACCAAAATTTATTAATCATCTAACAGCATATTCTGGGAATTGTGTTACACACTATAAGGAATATTAAGGTGTATTGTGTCATAGTATCAGCCCTATAGGAGTTCACAATCTTATTAAGAAAATACAAAATGTACACATAAAAAATTGAAATATATGCAAGGCAAAATATGTCTCTGACATCAAATGACTTATTCTAAATGAGTTATTCTGTCCTTTGAGAATGGGTTAAATTATTTTGCTGATGTCCACAATAAGATTGTACTTTTTAGATCCACTGATTTAGAAAATATTAGATGAAAAAAGTTCCTATGAATACGGGAGCACTTTATATTAGTATACGATTGCTGCCAATGATGGAAACCCAAAACAACACTATTTAAATAAAATGGAAGTTTCTTTCTCTCATGAAACCATAAGCACTTCAGTACTGACACTGTGGCTTCCAAAATATCGGGAGCCCCTTTAATCTTATAACTCTGCCATCTTCAAGATGCTCTTCTACCTCATGACCCAAGATAACGGCTTCAGCTCCAGCATTACATCCTCATTCCAGCCACCAGAAAAAAAGAAAAAGGGCACACTCTCTTCCTTTACACTTTTATGAGTGTTATAGCCAGAATAACCCAGGTTCTAATTGTGGCTTGACCAGTTACTAGCTATGTGTGTGACGTAGGGGTTAGCTATTTAATCTCTATAAACACCGGCTTTCTAGAAGTAGGATATGACACTTCTGCTTATGTTCCATTGGACAGAATTTGGTTATATGACCACATTTCTAGCCTTCCTTGCTAGAAAATGTAGTCTTTATTATGGAGAACAATATGTCTAGTATGTATGGAAAAGGATAGAATGGATTTTGGAGAACCAGAGATCTCTGCCATACACTTTTTTTCTAAGAATATTAATGAGAAAAAAAAAAAACCTTTAAACTTCTGAAAAACAGCAAAACAGACATGTAAGACATATGAATTATTTAATCTACAGGTAATGCTTGATGACAATGAATTTGGAGATCTGGTCACAAACTGGTCTCAGCTGAAAGCTGCACAGAGCTCAAAGGCAGTCTGGATGATTTTAGGTTGGAAAGGTTTCATGGAGGAGATGAGCTAGGCCTTGAAGAATGTGCAAGATTGTGAAATAGATGGGGGAGAGCAACTGAGACAACACTTGACAACAAAGGCAAGGAGGCAAGCAGGGCAGTTTGGCTGGAGCAGAAGGCATGTGGAAGTACTTTATAAACCAAAAACAGTATGAACATTGTCTTTATCACATAGGAAGTACTAGGAGTTAAAGTTAAAGAAGGCTGAAAAGTTATAGAAAAGCTGGAATACTAAAGGGAGGCATCTGACATTCTGACTCTGCCAGTTACTAGATAGATGTGCAGCCTCAAGCCAAGTTAGTTAACCTCTGTGACTTCCACTTCCTCATCTGTGAAATGTGGGTGATAATAACCACATAATAGAGTTGTTTTGAGGTTAAATACTAGCATCTAGTCAGCACTCCATAAACAGTAAGATTAATAAAAGATCTGAGCAATCAGGTAACATGGTAATTTTTTAAAGGGTTAATAGTAATCTGACGGCCAGGGTAAGAATGATGTGAGAAGGAAAATCTAAAGGTAGACAGAGCAAAGCTATCGCATCCGACACAGCTGATGCACAGGGTTTTGCACATTATGCTTTAGGCAAAGAAAAACTGGAATTGGCAGAGGGAATTTGGAGGCAGTGATATTAGTTAGGACTACTGCCTAAGTCCAGGCCCAGGGATGAGGGCCTGAAATAAGACAGTATTTTCTCCATCTGCAAGGATGGAGAAAAAGATCTGGCTATGACAAGAACTTGCAGGTGGGAGGTGCAGAAAAGGGAAGAAAGTTCTGGCTTGGGTGACCGAATGGCCTGTGGCACTATTAACCAAAACAAGAAAAAGAGGGAGAAAAACAGGATAAATTCAGTGTAGACTGTTAAGGTGATATAAGAGCATCCAGATGATGAAGGTGTCTAATAATTCACTGGTTACAGAGTTCTGACATAGAAGAGTTGTCCGGATTGGAGGTGCATAGATTTGAATGCCCTGAGAAATGAGAGTAGCTGAAACTATAGGAGAAGTCCCCCAGAGAAAGCCTGTAGAACAGAATCCTGAAGAAGGTAGACACTTTCATGAGCAAAGAAAAAGGGAAGCCAGAGAGGGAGATGATGGGAAAACTGGGAGATACTGGTATCAAAGGAACCAAAAGAAAGATGAGTGGCTAATAGAGGCTTCAAACTGTTATGAGTTCCCAGACAGCTGCAAAGACCTGAAGAGGTCAGTGAACTGCTCAAGTGTTATGTGTAACATCTGAGTGCTCTTCAGAGAGTTCATGCTGGAGTTGTATGGGAAACATTAGCTGGCTCCAGAAGTGCTGATCTTCTGCTAAAACGAAGAACAGTCTGGGAAGCAGCTTAAAGAAATTTGCCACTACACAGTTACACCAAGACAATAAGAAGATGGAAGGAGTTGCTGACATGTTCTTTGTGCCTCTATTTTGGTCTCCCTCTCTCAGTGGTGAGTGAACGTGGAAGGTGTTAGCAGACACAGGCTTAGCCCTCTCCCCTCAGTGCCCCTAACAGACTGTGAACTTCTTGAGACTTTTCCTCAGCATCTAGCACTGCACTGTGAATACAGAAGGCACTCATGTTTGTTGAATAAAAAAAAAAAAAAACAAGAGCAAATAAGGTAATTGTTCAACAAGAGATATAAGTACTGGAGGATGTAAGCAAATAATATAGAGAAGTAGTTAGAGCTCTTGAAATCAAACTCAGATGGCAGTAGGAATTAGGCTCTGCTACCTCCTACCTAGCTGATAAACCTTGGGCAAATTCCTTAAATACACAATAGGAATTACAATAAAACTCACCCTAATTATAGCACTCGCCTAAAGGACAATGTAAATAATGTACTTGGCAAAGTACATTATATTACTCAACTCTCCAGAAATCTGATCTGAAAACATTTAGTACATTTTAAAGGAATTACAACTATAAATTGACCACTTATTATCAATCAATGCCATCTATTTATGTTTACTGCAACCAGGAACTGCACAGCCACATCACAAGAAAACCATGGAGATAAAACATACCGCTTATGAAGTCATTACAGAGTTTAGAGAAATTAAAAGAGGTCATTTATGTAAAAGAACTTTAACAGTGAATAGCATCTGTCTTGTGCTCAGTGCCATTGTTACTAAGCCAAAGCTTCCATTATACTCATTTGGCAAAACATAAGAAAAAATACATAGCTTTTCTCTATATCTGTGATTTACTATTTTAAAAACGCCAGAGGAAAAAATAGTAGCCCTCTAAATCGTACTTACAAATTCCGCTTCTGTAATAGTTGGTGGCTCTGAAACAAGATAAAATATTACATTATCTCTCTCAAATCCGATTTCCTTTTAAAGTAAATGAAATAATTTGAGACAGCACCTAGCCCTGCTTTATACATGGGCAAGCTCAGTAAAATTTTGGCCCTCTGTTCATTCTCTGCACATGGATTGAATTTTAAGTTGGAATTCAAGGTGGAAGTGGGGAGGAAAGGCCTCTGGAATCCAGCTTGGTCACTAATTCACTGTGACCCTGGAATTAACCTTAATGGAGGCTTCAATTATTCCAGCCGCAAAACGGAGAATTCAGCAAGGTAAAATAAACCGGTGCCAATGAGGCAATGTCAATGCGGGCGGGGTGAGGGATGGCGATGGGGAGTGGGGGTGAAATTCGTAATAAAATGCTATGGAAGAGCAGTGGAGCTAGTTTTCACACTGTTTTTTGAAGAGGGCACGCCGGGGCGTGGAGAGCAAAACCAGAGGCGGGAGCGTGGTCCAGCTCGTACGCCGCAGGCCGGGTCTTTCGTCCTTCTTCCCCGCGCCGCAGGCCCGCCCGCCCCACCTACCGACCGTGAGCCGCTTCCTGGGCATGCCGCCGCCGTTGCCCGCGCCCGGCGTCCGGCGTCCGCGCGGGCCGTCAGGGGCCCATCCGCGCACCGCCCAGCGCCCTACAGGGCGCGTCTCTCCCGGGAGCGGATGCGGCTGCGGGCCGGCGCGCGGGCTCGGGCTGCGCGGGCCTGCGTGGCCCCTGCCTCGCCCGAGTTGCTATGGAGCTTAGACAATGCGGGCGCCGACCAGCGGGTTGCCCCGGGCCTGGGCGCGGCGCCCGCGGCCAGGGCAGTCACGCGATTTTTGGGGACCCCTGGCCAAGGAATGGACACTTCCCGGCCAGAGGGCTGGGGGACCACGCGACGCCCGGCCCCACCCCGGTGCGGCCACTCCAGAGGGTCCTGGAGACTCGCGTCACCCTTAAACAACTAGCCGGGGACTCGTTACTGTGGTGACCGCGGCTCAGGCCTGCTCTGCCAACGCAAAATCCCAGCCGCACGGGCCAGGTGTTTTGATGTCCCATAGTAAGAAAAGACCTTCTGGCAAGCGGGTGTGGGATTGGGGGCCAGACGAACTGGTCTTGAGCAGGGAAAAAAGGGAAGAGTCGGGCTCAAGAATTTTCTTGATACTGAAGGACGTTCAACACACAGCTATTGAGCTCATTTCCGATTGTATGAAATGCCTACACAAAACGTTAAATATTCATGTGCTTTAGGAGACAAATGTGAAGCCAGATCTTTCCCATATTTTTGCTATCGGTTAGGACTGCTGCATTTTCAAGATATCTAAGCTTTAAAAATAACCCGGGTGAGCTGTCCACAAAGGGACAATAAATCGAGGGTGCTCATAGTATATGTTCCAGAAAAAGTTATGATAGAAGAGTTTAAGCGAAAAGTGAAATTTGAAAAAAATAAAAAAGATACTTCTAATTAGAAAAAAAAAATGAACATTTATAGAAAAGTCCTGGCCAGCTCAAATTTCCTCCCCACAGAGGCCTAAGAATCTTAAATTCAATTATTTGCTGTACAAAATGGTAGCTTTTCCTTGGATGCTTCCAAATCAAAATGCCCAAAAGGAAATCTACATTTGCCCCCATTCTTTATCTTCAAATTTCCTCTTCTTATCAAAATTCTATTTTCAGTTAGTTCCTTCATCCACAAAGTGATTCAAGGCAAAAACCACATATTCAGTCAAGAACTAGGTCCTGCCAATTCTACCTTAAAGTACTTCTAGAATCTGAAATCTTCTGTCCACTCCAACCACAACTTTAGTACAGGCTCCCATTTAGACTATAGTAAAAACTTCCTAATTTGTCCCTTTTCTAGTCTTTGTTTCCAGTGGAATTTTCCCTTAAATCTATTCTCCATGCTGAAAGCAAAATAATCTATCTAAATGCAAATCTGACCTACTTAAAACCTCAGTGGCTCCTTATTTGCCTCCTACAGTGTTCTAAGGCCAGCCAGGGGACTGACTGCAGGTATGTGAATGCTTATGCAAGCAAGGAGTAAGACAATAGGTACTTGTATTACAGGGAACCATAACACCTGCCTAGTCATATTTATTGCCTTTTCAATATTACATAGGCAAAGACAAATAAACCACTACCTTGGCCAAACAAAATCAAAGGGCTAAATGAAGGGAGAGTAGTGGAAGAGAACAGAAAGGTAAATGGAGGTGGAGGGAACAAATCTGCCACCTCCGTAAGGACTTTGGCTTTCATTCTGAATGAAATATGATATAAATGTCTAACCAATGTCTTGTATACTTGAAACTAATAAAAACTTTTTTAAAAAGAAGAAATATGAACTAAAACCAGAGAAGTTTTGAATGGAGAAGTGCCATGATTTTACTTTTATTTGCAAAGGATCACTCTAGATGCTGTATAGAGTGAAGATGGGCACAAATAGAAATAAGCAAGAGCTGATGGTAGCTCAGACCAGGGTGGTAGCAGTTACAGGTTTGAGGACACAGATTCTACATATATTTAAAGGTAGAGCCAAGAGGATTTCCTAGTTGAATGTGAGAATGAGAATAACTCCAAGGATCTGGGCATGATCAGCCAGAAGGATGGAGTTGTCATAATCAGAGATGGGGAAATCTAAGTGGTCCACGTTGTGGGGGAAGAGTTTAAGAAGTCTGTTAGCCGTCCAAGTGAAGATTTTGAGTTTGGAGCCTGGAATCTGGGAGATATAAATTTGAGAGTCAACATGTAAATGGACATTTCAGGCATTTGCTTGTGCTAATTCAGTTGCCAGGGAAGTCATTCTGACTTTATCAGGCTGGATTTTCTCATCTTCAATACTCAGCTCCGGTGTCATCTTCTCTAGTATACCGTCCCATGAATTCCTTGCACTGGTCTCTCCTCTTGCTCCTGTATACTTGGTACAAACTCATATCTTAAACACATTAATATTAAAATAATCTGTAAAGGGAGGTGCACCCTCTACCCTCAGTATCACTCACCAGACAGTAAACTCCTGGGTATTGAAGGAGGTATGTTTTATTTAACCTCCGACCCCCACCCCACCCACTGCACCCATTACTGAGTGCCTACCACTCTGTATGTTTGTTGCAATATCTTCTCTCCATTGCAATCATTCCATACTGTGCCCTGCTCACAGAGATTTGTTTATCCCTGTTTTAGATCACCATACCAATGAGAAGTCAATAGTTTGTTTTAACATTAAGTGTGGCTAACACTTATTGAACACT
Source organism: Pteropus vampyrus (assembly GCF_000151845.1). Classification (NCBI taxonomy): domain Eukaryota; kingdom Metazoa; phylum Chordata; class Mammalia; order Chiroptera; family Pteropodidae; genus Pteropus; species Pteropus vampyrus. Next base: position 577,488 of record NW_011889068.1, read on the forward strand.
TACTATGGGCCTCTAACAATAAACCTAAGAAACTGCTATAATTATTCTCAACAATTTAGGGAACTGAGACTTAGAAAGGTGAGATAATGACAAACAGCCCGAAAGTGTTGAAGCCGCAAGTTGATCCAGATATGTCTGATCCAAAGCCTTTGTTCTTTAAACGTGCTACATAGCCTTTCTCTCTAAAAATAACCTCATGAGATTTAAAAAACAATACAAGAACCACAAAGACTGCGACTTAAACCCAAATGCATAGGTTATAAGCTATTCTAATGGATTTTTTTTTTTTTTTTGCTTTAGGGTTACTGTATAATTCATATATCATAAAATGCACCTAAAGTATACAATTCAATGGTTTTTAGTATATTGAGTTGTGCAACTATCATTAGAATCAATTTTAGACCATTTTTATCACCTCAAAGGAACTCCATACCCTTTGGCTATCATCCCCTATTCTCCCCTCACCAAGAAACCACTAATCTATTTTCTGTCTGTATATATTTGCCTATTCTGGACATTTCATATCAATGGAATCACATCTTACGTCGATCTTCTGTGACTGGTTTATTTTACTTAGCATAATGTTTTTAAGATTCATCCATGTTGTGGCATATTATTGCTGAATAATATTCCATTGTATGGATATACCATAATTTATCCATTCATCAGTTGGTAGACATTAGAGTTGCTTCTACCTTTTGGTTATAATGAATCATGCTATGAACATTCATGTACAAGTTTTTGTGTGGATGTACATTCTCATTTCTCTTGGATATATACCTAGGAGTCGAATTGCTGAGTCAAAAGGTAATCCTGTGTTAAACTGTTTAACAATTCTACGTTTAACTTTTTAAGAAACTGCCAGACTGTTTTCCAAATTGGCTGAATCATTTTATATTACCACTAGCAGTGAATGAGGGTTCTGATTTCCCCACATCCTCGATAACACCTATTATTTTCTGACTTTTTATTATAACCGTCCTACTGAGTGTAAAGTGGTTATCTCTTTGTAGTTTTGATTTGCATTTCCCTGATGACTAGATTTTACTTTGAAAACATTTTATTCTGTCTCTGTCCCCTAAACAAGCTAGTTTTTCCAAAAAGGCCTTTTTCTACAAGTAGTCTATATCATCATTGAAAACCAACATAGTTCAAAACCAAAAGTTTATAATGGGAAATGTATCTACATAAATTGAATTAAGTTTCTCTTTATTTGATTCTCATTCTGGAAATACTGTTAGCAAATCTGGAGGATGGTTTTGAGATGAGCTTAATTAAATATAGACTTTGTAGCATACCCGCAATTCAATTTGGGGACCTCTGGAGAGCACCTCAGACAGTCTCCCTGCAAAACTGCTAAAACTGTGTTATAATGAGAAACCAACATAACCACAGAACAAGATAAAAGTAGACAAAGAAAAATGATCAGCTTTCAAATATGAGCCTAAAGCAAATGTCACAAAGGCTCACATGAACTGCAAGGATCAATTTGCATTAGGGCTACTCTAATTCAGCTTGCTCAGGGCAAGGAGCTGCAGAAATTTATTGAATTATTCTCTCAAGTACTGTCAGAAAGAATGGATGCTATCTATGTGTATGTGTATGTATATGTGTATATATCTTCTTCACAATCAAAAGCAAAATTCCAGGCATCCTACCTGTTTAATCATTTAAAAGTACCAGTCCTTCCCTGTGTTTTGTGTGGTAGGGTACAACTTAACCCTAGTTCTAAATTTTTCTGAGTATGAACAGGAATATCACCAAAGACTGAAATTCATATTATCATTGTGCATCTGAATACAAATGGACAATAGTTAGGAACTTCTGGTTAAGATGGTGAATTAGGTAAATGCTGTGCTCACCTCATCCCATAACCACATCAAAATTACAACTAAATTATAGAACCACCACCCCTGAGAACCACCTAAAGACTAGCAAAAGAGAACTCCTATTACTAAGGATATACAGAAGTCACATCAAGACTGGTAGGAGGGGGTAGAGATGCAAAATGGGCTGGACCCACACTCAGGTGTAGCAGTTAAGAATTAGGGGTGGGGGGATATCTTGTATAGAGGACCCCACTGAGGACAAGGGATCCCAACACAATCCCGGACTCCCCAGCCCACAGCACCAGTGTTGGGAAGAGGAGTCCCTACAACAGCTAGCTGTGAAATCAGCAGAGACTCAGTCTGGGTGAGATGGAGGGATACAGGAGACCCAGGTGTCCACTTAAAGGGCCTGAGCACTGACTCACAAATACTCACTCTAAGCTCCAGAGAAGGAACGGAAGCTCTAAAAGCACCAAGGACATACAGAAGGAACTGAATTATCTGGCTTCAGGGTGAGGGCTTCAGAGGCAGTTCTCTCCAGAACCAAAGTGCTTTCAGGACCCACTGTTCTTTTGTTGAGCCCTCCCCCAACCCAGCCTGCAGACACTAACTCTGAGTCTCTATCAGAGATTGAGACTCTCACCCCACCCTGGTAATTCTCTGAGACCTACCCTACTCAATTCACATGCCAGGCTAATTCCTTCAGAGGCTAATCCACACAAGTGTCCAGCCTGGGCCTGTACTGCAGACTTTCCTAAATTCTCTCAGAGGTCCACAAACCTCAAATAAACAGTGGCTGGCCTTGGCACACTCTATATCTCTTGCTAAGTGCCTTCAAGCCCGGTACTAGTGGCAGTCAGACGTGGTTCAAACTCCCAGGTGCTTCCAAGCCAAATACAAGCAGCGGCTAACCTTGGCCTGCACCACAGACCTTCTCTAGAGGCCCCAAACCAACACACCTTGTGGCTGGCTTCAAACCACAACAAAACACCACTCAATTAGCACCACAACACATGCAAAGAGTAGACTCGGCAGGCACCAGAGGTCAGCCCCCACACAACAGCTTATCTGCGATAGACAGGCCAGTGCTCACAGCCAGTTAACCTGAGGGTCAGCCCACCTACTGATGTTCCAATAGCAATCAAGGCTCAACTACAACAGGAAACCATGCACAACCCACACAAGGGATACCCCTGGAACACTCACCTCAGGTGAACAGGTAGATTGCACTACTGGGCCTCACAAAATATCTACTACATAAGGCCATTCGGCCAAGATTAGCGCATCTACCTAGTATATAGAAACAAACACAGGGAGGCATCCAAAATGAGGAGGCAAAGAAACATGTCCCAAATGAAAGAACAGGATAAAACTCTACAAAAAGAACTAAACAAAATGGAGGCAAGCACTCTACCAGATGCAAAGTTCAAAACACTGGTTATAAGGATGCGCAAGGAATTTAGGGGAAGAAAAATGAACTCAGTGAGAACTTCGACAAAGAGATAGTAAGCATAAAAAAGGACATAGGAACCATAAAAAAGAACCGGATAGAAATAAAGAATACAATCACTGAAATGAAGAATACACTAGAAGGAATCAACAGTGGATTAGATGAAGCAGAAGATCACATTGTGATTTAGAAGACAAGGTAGCAGAAAACACCCAATCAGGACAGCGACAAGAAAAAAGAATAAAAAGAAAATGAGGATAGTTTAAAGGACCTTTGGGACAGCAGCAAGCGTAACAACATTCCCATCATAGGGGTACTCAAAGGAGAAGAGAGAAAGCAAGGGACTGAAAACCTATTTGAAGAAATAGTGATGAAAATCTTCACTAACCTGGTGAAGCAAATAGACATATGCATAGTTCCAAATGAGATGAACCCAAGGGAGCCCACACCAAGACACATCACAAATAAAAGGCCAAAAGTTAAAGACAAAGAGAGAATCTTAAAAGTATCAACAGAAAAGCATTTGATTACCTACAAAGGAGCTCCCATAAGACTGTCAGCTGATATCTCAACAGGAATTTTGCAGGCTGAAGAAATTGGCACAAAATACACAAAGTGATGAAAAGCAAGGACTTACAACCAAAATTATTCTACCCAGCAAGGCTATCATTTAGAATCGAAAAATGAGATAGTTTCCCAAACAAGAAAAAGCTGAAGGAGCTCATCACCTCCAAACCAGTATTATAAGAAATGTTAAAAGGGCTTCTTTAAGAAGAAAAAAAGAAAAAAATCAAAAATATGAATAAAAAAATATCACAAAGGAAAAAATCTCACTGACAAAGGGAAACAAATAAAAGCAGTGGATCAAACAATACTAAAGCTAGTACAAAGGTCAAAAGGCAAAAGTAGGAAGAGATGTGTAATTATAACAGTAAGTTAAGAGATACACACAAACACACACACAAAAGAATTAAAAAATAATGACAAAAACATAAACATGAAGGGTAAGTAATAAGGATAGTGATTTTAGAATGTGTTCAAACTTAAGCGACCATCAACTTAAAATAGACTGCTATAAACATAGCTTAGTATATATGAAGCACATAGTAACCACAAACCAAAAATCTACAAGAGCTATAAAAGAAATAAAGAAAAAGGAATCCAAACAGAACATTACAGGAAGTCATCAACATACAAGAGAAAAAAGCAAGAGAATAGGAAAGGAACAGAGAACTACAAAAACAATCAGAAAATAAATAATAAAATGGCAATAACCATATACCTATCAATAATTACTTTAGGATTAAATGCTCCAGTCAAAAGATGAATAGATAAAGAAGATGTAGTACATGTAGGCAATGGAATATTGCTCAGCCTTAAAAAAGAATGAAATCTTACCATTTGGTAGAACATAGATGGACTTAGAGGGTATTATGCTAAGTGAAATAAATCAGAGAAAGACAAATAACATACAAGTTCACTTGTAGAATCTAAAAAACAAAATAAAAGAACAAACAAAACAGAAACAAACTCATAGATACAGAGAACAAGCTGATGGTGGCCAAACGGGAGGGGCATTGGGAGGCTGGGTGAAAAAGGTAAAGAGATTAAGAAGTTCAAATTGGCAGTTACAAAACAGTCATGGAGACGTAAAGTACAGTTTAGGGAATATAGTCAATCACATTGTAATAACTGTATATGGAGTCAGGTGAGTGCAATGCTTATCGGGGAGATCACTTTGTAAGTTACATAAATATCCAACCACTTTGCTGAACACCTGAAACTAATATCAAATGTCAACTGTAACTAAAATATTAAAAACTAAAAATACAAACAAATGGACAATGGCCAGACTATATATGACACTAGTACTCTGACTCATTATCTCTGCAGCAACCAGTCTTGGAAACCAAACTACAATCCCTGCAGCAATAGGCCCAAACTGGTTAGGACTTGATTAGTAACTGCTGGTGTCCCTAATGTTGTCCCCACTTCCAACTCAGGACAACCAAAGAAAGCCAAATATGCTTCCCTAACCAATCACAGAGCTTGCCCGCTAGATTCTAGTCGGTCTGCTTCAGCTTCCTCAGAACAACATCCTCCAGAGCACCCCTGAAGTCTTCCCCTTTTCTCACTATGCAACTTTCCAACTCTTTCCTGCCTTTTAGTCTCTGCCAAACGCACGTGCTGGTGGTTGACTCCCTTGTTATAGCTACTTCTGCATAAATAGCTTTTGCTTATTCTTGTTTGGGTTGTTTTCATCTATTTCTACATATAGCTAAACTGCATTTTTAATTTTTATACATAAATGCATCAGAATGATAAGGCAAGCAGAATGTTTTTCCTAGGAGCTGGATGGCAACTCGACATCTAATAACGTATGATACCATCCCCCACTCCAATCCCTACAATAACTGCAGTTGTGGCAAGAGGATAAAAAACACAGGTTATAAAATGTATATAGTTTATCTCTAGTCTTTTTGATAACCATTGATTATCTTTCTTTTCTGTAAAATTACATATCTGTACTGGATAACAACTACACACATCTATATCACATTTAACTACAAAACAGTATTTTTTTTGTATTTCCTAACTTAAGAGATCATAACTTTTTGAAGAAGGAATAATTAGTTTAATATATTTATTAGGCAATTTCTTAACTGATTCAAGATAACTATCATCTGGACCTACTAGTTTAGATTTATTGTAATTGTCAATATATTCCATTACATTATTTTGTTTCTTGCAGAGACTGATAATTCAATTTTTAACCCTTACTAAGCTGAACTTTTAAAACTTTAATATTCTCTAGGATATTGTGATTTTTACAAGTAGAGAATACATTCTTTTTTCTTTTTTTCTCCTTTTCCTGTTTTCTTCCTCTCTTCCCCAACTTTTTACAAATGAATTTGAGATTTAAGGGATTTTTTTTGACCTGTGTTGTTCTCTCCTGTAGCCCCAGCACCTAAATAAAGCCTGGCATGATAAAGTAAATGCGCAATAAATATGTTAAAGGAACTGTATTTTATGAAGAAATAAAGATATTATTGAAAGTTATAAAATAAAATGAGAAACTACCACACACCTTTCAAACGGCCAAAATCTGGAACATCGACAACATCGAATGCTGGCAAAAATGTGGAGCAACAGGTCTTCTCTCTCTCTCTCTCTCATTCACTGATTATGGAGATGAAAAATGGTGCAGCCACTTTGGAAGACAGTTTGGTGGTTTCTCACAAAGTTAAAGATACTCTTACCATATAATTAAATAATCGTGCTCCTTGGCGCTTACCCAAAGGAGTTGAAAACATGTTCATACAAAACTTGCACATGGATGTTTATAGCAGCTTTATTCATAATTGCCAAAATTTGGAAGCAACTAAGATGCTCTTCAGTAGATTAATGAATAAACTGTGGTATATCCAGGCAATGGAACGTAATTCAGAAGTAAAGAGAAATGAGCTATCAAACTATGAAAAGACATGGAGGAAATGAAAATGCATATTAGTAAGTGAAAAGTCAATCTAAAAAGGCTACCCACTGTATAAATCTAACTATATGACATGCTAGAAAAGGCAAAACGATGGAGACAGTAAAAAAAAAATCAGTTGTTGCCAAGAGCTGGGCAGTGGGGAGGGATGAACAGGCAGAGCGAAGAGGATTTTTAGGGCAGTGCCGCCACTCAGTATGATACTATAATAGTGCATACATGTCATTATACTTTTGTCCAAGCCCATAGAATGTACACCATAGAATGAACCCTGAGGTAAACTATGGACCTTGGGTGATCATGATGTGTCAATGTATGTTCATCATTTGCAACAAAGGTACCACTCTGTGGAGATGTAGATAGTGGGGTGGCTATGCAGCTGCGGGGACAGGGAGGATATATGAGAAATCTCTGTACCGTCTTCTTAATATTGTCACAAATCTCAAACGGCTCTAAAAAGTATTTTTAAAAAAGTTGTAAAAGAACATTACATCTCTTTATTTTTAATTCCCCAATCAGGAATAAGTGGTCAGGGTAAAAAGTCTAATAGTTGAATTTCCTGTCTCTTTATCTGAAACCAAACCAAGAGCAAATGACTCTATTAAAGCAGGGAGCATCCGAACCAAAGCTTTGCTGCCGTGGAAGAGGGGTTCTACTCAGGTTAGTATGAGTAGGCAGAAAGCCAAGTCAAGCAGTCACCATTTTAACCCCACCCCTAAATTCACTAGTGTGGTACCAACCCATATTTAAGCTCCTCTAAGCCGTATCTGGAAAAAAAATTACAACAAATAATGGTATCTCCCTCATAGCTTTGCTCTTAATATAATGAGATGTATGCAAGATATAGTTCACTTTAGCCATGAACAATAAAAATCTATAAATATTTTAAACTGGGGTCACTGTCTCAGAATTCCACAGCCCTTTTAGTCAACATTTACTATATCTCTCATGGGTATAGTAGACATTAGAGCACTAGAGAGAGGTAAGAACAGGCCTTATCCTTGGGATATTTACATTCCTCATGAAAAAACTGAAGGGCACTTACAAAGTAACCTGAAAATGAATGTAAATGATCCTCTTTATAAAGAGGGAGACAGCAATGTATATTTCCCTGGTAGCAGAGAATAAGAGACAGAGACCTTTCATGTCAGTAAATAGCAATGTATACTTCCCTGGTAGCAAAGAATAAGAGAAAGAGATCTTTCATTTCAGTAGCCTTGGCACTGACATTTTTAATAATGGCATAGAGTTCCCTCTCTCTGCCCTCAATAGTAAGTACCCCATGTACACCTGACCCAGGTTGGTTGGGAGGTGGCTGGGAAGGCTTTTACCAAACACCAAACTTTTGTTCGGTGCTCAGACACTAGACTAAGCACCGGGGTCACAGACATAAAACAGAGGAATTCACCGTCTAACCCTAAGGTAAACTATGGACTTTGAGTGATCATGATGTGTCAATGCATTTTTATCATTTTATGCCAATGTATGTTCCTCATGTCTGATGAGGAAAACAAAAGTTCTGATAAATGCTATGATAACACAAAGGAGCTCTGGAGAGCGACATAACCAGCTTGGGAGTAGGGTAAGGTGATCACCTCCAGCATCCACTGAGCTGAGCCTTCAACAGGAGGGAGGCAGTGGGTAGGGGAGAGAATGACAATCTGAGGGAGAAAGTAACATTGGCATATTCCAGGAGGGCTGGAGCAAAGGCAGCATGAAGGGGGTGGTGGCTCAATTTTAGCTCTGTCAAAAGCTAATAACTATATTTGAAGTTCCCTATATTTGAAGAGCTAATATAGTTATTAGCTATAGTTATTAGCTAATATAGTTATTAGCTATAGTTATTAGCTATAGTTATTAGCTAGTTAAAAGCTAATAACTATATTTGATATCACCTGAAAATGTAAAGAAAGTTGAGAGCTGTGAAAAATGTGTATGACAACCAATTAATTCAGCAATTAACATTTTTAACTAATGAGAGACACTCTCAGATTTGTACTTCAGTATGATAATGCATATCATTACTAGACTTATTGAGGTGATGATTTTATGTTATATAAATGTCTAATCACTATGTTATACACCTAAAACTAATATAATATTATGTCAACCATAATTTTAAAAAATTTATTTAAAAATAAAAATAAATTTTAAAGTTTAAATTTTAAAAGTTTAAAATAAATTTTAAAATAGGTAACTTTTTTCCTCTAACTTCATCATTATTAAAGTATTTATTTTAAATATATTTAAAATTATTTTCAAATATATTTACTCAGCTTTTTTCAGGTGACACCTAAATGAGCTTCAAGCCATTAGTATTTACCAAAAAGCATAAAAACATTCGAGAAATAAAATTACATCCAGTTATAAGATTAAGAAGTTCTGGGGATCTAATGTACAGCATAGTGATCATAGTTAATAATATTGTATTATATACTTGAAAGTTGCTATGAAAGTAAATCTTAAACGTTTTCACCAAACACACAAAAGAAATTATGTGACAGGATGGAAGTGTTAGCTAATTTTATGGTAGTAATCATTTTGCAATATATAAGTATATCAAGTGAGCACTTCATACACCTAAATTTACACAATGTTACATGTTAATTGAATTTGAAAAGAGTTGGGGGGAAAAAGAAAATTCTTTTTCTTCCTTTATTTCAAATGAGTACTATGTCTTGAACACATATTTCCCTCTTCTGGATATCAACACAAAAATATATCTTTGCCACCCTAGCACATAAAACTTTGTTATATTGTTTACTTTCTGCATGTAGTTACATACCACTTAACCATAAAGGGATGCATGTTTCACCCAAAAGGCAATATCCTCTGACCCTAAACACCTAACATATGTGTGTATATATATGTATGTATATATGCATATATATATACACACACATACAAACATGCATATCTTCTCATTCATCATATCGTGTTCATGTTATCACGATTCATTGTCCTATCAAGTGATAATCATTATTAATTCAGCAATTTAAATACTTGCTGCATCTTCTATCAAGCACAAGACACTCTGCCGAAGGAGGTAGAGAGCCGAGTAAAACAATTCTGTTCTTAAAGAACTTCCCAATGGTGGGAGACAGGTAAAGAATTTAATACAAATAAGATATGCCAGAAACACCATAGAAAGGTATAAATAAAGACAAGATTCAAATAAGGTTAACATTTCATCTTGTTAGAGTGATCAGAAAATGATTCATGGAAAGAAACTAAAGATTAGCTGAATTTGATGGGAGTTAGAATGGAAAGAAAGACAGGAAGTGAAAGAAAGCACAGGGGAGGCTGAGAAAACTATAAGGAGTCTGGTTTGGCTGGAACAAAGTGCACAGGATGGAATGACAGGCAAGATTGCTAGAAAGTTAGGACCATTAGGAGATCCTAAATTCTGCTACATTTTTAATAGGAAGTTATGTAACTGGAGCCACATTTTAGTACAAATAATCTGGCAATGGATATTCAGGACAGATTCAGATGGGTAGAAAGTAGAAGCAAAGAGACCTGTTAGAAGGCATTCACAGAATCTAGGCAGGATGTGATTAAGACCTGACCCAGGCGCCCGCTTTCTGCAGAAATGAGAATGCCAAAGAGAAATAGTTGGTAGTGCACCACCACCATTCATAACCAGCACTCACCTCCACATTTCTACTGCTCCTCCCACTCCTCTGGCTCCACAGTCCGTGGTGAGGAGCTAGGAGGGCAGAGCTGCTGGGCAAGTACATAGTGATGGCTAAGGCACAGACCCAGCTGCCAACAAGGTGTTCTGTTAAAAGTCATCCCAGAAAAGTGGACTCTTGCAAGCCAGCTAAAATATTTTAAGTAGCAACTCTGAGTAAAAACTATTACCAAAATTTATTCCATCTATACTTTAAAAATTAAGTCAAGGAACATTTCCCCTATCTGGCAGTGTCGCAATACATCAACGTCAGATATTTAAAAGTTTAATTTACTTTTTTGAACAATAGCCACAATCACCATACATGAGTCTTTGGTGCCCCCTTGTGGAATATTTAGTGTGAACTTTGAAGTATTTACCCTCCACACAGAAACGATAACGGGTATTTCTATCTTTTAAGACATTTAAAGCATTTTCTACATATGTTACACTATTTTTGAGAGACACAATTTAAAATAAAGCCATGTAAATAACTTAATACAAACAAGGAACAGAAATTAAATGTTGAAAATGTTCAGTAAATTATTTCATCATAAGTTTATGACAATTTTGCAGTCATAAATTAAGCAAAGGTAATGGAAAAACAGCTTTACACAGTGCTAATTATCAAAAATGTTTTCTCAACAGCAAACATAGACCTGGGTCAGGTCTTAGATTCTTGCTAAGGAATCCATAATGACTTTATTAAGTATTTAAATAGCTGGAATAAATTTAAAAATCCATTTTTGCGCTCATAGATATGCTAGTATAAAGCGATCAGATAACGCTTAAATTGTTGTTTCTCTTTATATTACTTATCACAAGTTCTTCATCATCTTTTCCCAAGCAATGGGGTCAGAAATAGGATAAACCTGTCCTTCCTGAAAACAAAGTCAAATACAAAGAATATTGCTGCCTATTAGCGAACAAGGCTGTCAAAGGGACAGACCATAGGAGGAAAGATAAAAAAGGTTCTTATTCTAAGTCAGTGGAATGTAAAGCATTTATTGATTTTCTCCAGAATTAACACTCATTCTTTTCCTTATGTTTTTATTTAGAAACAAAACAAAATACAAAAATAAAGTACCAAATTTAATCTCCCTCGTTTTGCTATCTTCTTGAGGACACAGAGTAGACCAACAATAAATGTTTGGTGAACTTTTTCTTATTATTTTTTCTCACCATAATCAAAACCTGTAAGAATGTAGTAATTACTGGAATGTGGTAATATTTATTCCTGTTTTCACATCTAGTCTTTAGATTACAAATACTTTGGGACTGGAACAGTGGTGTTTCTCTTGAATTGAGCTCTCAGATAATAGTGTATTCATGTAATTCATTTAGTTTTTCAAATGATGGAGTTGTTTAAGCCACTCATGAACTAAGGAACTACTCTATTCAGGCAAAATTGTTCTAAATTAGAATTATTTTTTTCTTGGTATACCAATGATATTTCTTAAGTGGCAAACAATTTTCCATTTAAGACATGCTAATTATATGCATACTGAATTTATTAACAGGGGTTCTGCAAAGAGTTTTGTCATGTATAAGTGGCAGATTACCTCTTCTAGAATCCTGGCTCTCCCTACTTGCTGTCTGTGTGATTTAACCTGATTAGATTTAACCTGATTCTTGGTTTTCTGATCTATAAAAGGAATAAGATAATAACTGCCTTATAGAGTTACTGTGAAGAATAAATGGGTTAACACATGTAAAGGATTTAGAACAGTGCCTATATATAGTAAATGCTCAATTCACAGTTGGATAAATTCAGACATCTTTTACAAGCAAGTTAAAGGTTTACTTTACAGTTTCTTTCGGTATAAGCTATTGATATTAAGGTCATATGTTCTATCCCCACAAATACTATTTCATTTTATTCTATTCACGTGTAGCCAAATGTGTACTAACACATATTGGTGTACCACATAGAGTTTCAAGAGTGATTTCACAATACATCATCTCTTTTAATTTTTCTTATTTATAGATAAAAAGAATAGGCTCAGAATCAATAAGTGACTTGCATAAGAGCACAGTTAGTACATAGTTCAGGATAACAACTAGACTCCTAGCCTAGCACTCCTTCCATTAAGCTCTAACAAGCTGTAAGAAAAATCAGCTAAAAGAATGAGTAAACCAAACAAATCCACTGATTAAATGTTAAAAACAATTTAAGAAATCATTTAGATTCCACTTTTTTGTTTAATGAAGCATTTCACTGAAATCAAACACTAAGAAATTAACAAATTATTAGGATAGAAGTATAATGGTTTATTAGAATAGAAATTACTAATAGCACTAAAAAAATCTACTTATTCAATAAATATTTATTCAGTACCTTTTACTCGCATGGCACTAGGCTAGGTACTAGGGATGCAATAGCATTTAAATTAAACATGGTATAGTTCAGGACTTCACAGACTTTATACTTTATGGAGAAAGAAAATTAAATAAGCAATTTAAAGAAAGTGAACTAAGTGCCATGACAGTGGAAGAACAGGATGCTATGGGAGCATATAGCGAGGGTAACTACTCCAATCAGTTACAATAATACATAATGATTTACAATAATTAGGATAATGTTGATTGTTTCCTGGACAGCTGGAGCCTTTGTTTAATAAAGTTGTTCATGAATACTGTATGATTTTCTTCTAGTTAACCTACTTACCTCTTGACCCTATCATAAATATAAAACCTATCTTTTGAATTCTTAACTCTAATCATTTTTCCTCAGAAAGTTTTATTATAAAATCATTAAAATATGTGTTTTCAGTCCTTATACTATTTCACTCATAACTAATTGATCGTAGTGCTCAAATTTTAATTAAGTCAAAATATAAAATTTTGAATTTCCATTGTTAACAGTACCTAGGGAGGAACACATTCAAATTATTGACTTATAAAATTAATGTTGTAAAAATCTACTTTTTCACCACCAGAGTGAAATAAAATATTACATTCTAATAGACTGGGTAAGCACAGATGACAAATGTGACCACACAGGAAAGGCAGTGTGATTGTAAAGCATAAGACAATAACAAAGTGCCTCGTAATGGACTGGAAATAGGACTCCAGATTCCTGCAGGGCACTACTGACAATTTCATGTATCAAGAGGTAAAAGAAACACTTGCCTTTCCTTTTCCATTATTCTGTAAAAAAATATAAAAACTCATAAGATAATGGGAAATGTAAACATTTAAAATTACATAGACAATCTTGCTTTTTATTTTAAAAAAATCATTGAACTGGATCTGTGATTTTTAAGACCTAAAAAGCCACTTTTGGAATGGCATTTAGGCAATGCAGATATCAAGAGCATAAAATAGCAAAAATGCACATATGACTTGGGAAGATATGATTTCATCAGAGCCAGAGGAAGAGAGGCCACAAGATTAAGTACCTAGTTTGGATTAAATCGGAGTTGATTTTATAAATTACGAGAATCAAGACTGGGAATAATTCCTAAAAACAAAGAAACTTCTCTAATGGAGAAAAAAAGTAAAGCCTCAGTTGAACAACATTAATAAGTATATTGATCCTGATGTAGAAAATAATTCAGGAAATTAAATAGATATTGAAAACTAAACTTGGTTAGAATTAAATAAATCAGAATATGTGATGTAAAATTTATGGACTGTGTAACATATTAAATACAACTAACAATTTATTCATATTTATATTTAGCTTTCAAAATTCTTTGTTTAATTAGAAAGGATATAGATAAAAATTTAATATTTAGCAGTTAATCAAAAATTTTTAGTGAATTAAACTACAAAATTTAGAGATTTTCCAAATATATTTATATCTAATTCATACTTTAAAATTATCTAATCACACTTTTAAAAATGTATAAAAGCTACATTTTAAATATGTGTGTGTAGTATATACACAGACATATACAAACATCAGTTATCTAGATACAATTATGAAACTATCTTCAAATTTTCCCCTGGGTTTAATAATTTGTTCAACAATAGAGCTTATCTCTCTTTCTTGCTGCTGTTCTATAAATGAAACATGTAACCTCAAATAATTTTTGAAAAGAGGTACATTATAAGCAATTTAACAAAGTTTCTTATTTAAAAAAAAAAAAACGAAAAAACCTATCTTTTCCAAGCAGCTCACGATTGTCACAATATTTACACCCAGGCTAGAATAAACAAATGAAATCTGTGACTATAGCTCTAGAAGTTTAAAAAGTACTTATATGAAGTATGTGACTTATAAGAGTTTATTGACTAAGATTCCCATTATGAATAACCACATATGTCTAATAATTTGCTTTTTATATCTTCTCAGTTATCAATATTAAGTAAATTTTATTTAACCAGAAGTCTGCCAAATATGACTCTCACCAACTCACGAGAAAGATTGAAATTATAAATTCAATAGAACTTCTGAAAACATTTTATTTAGATTTCATTTTAAATACTCATTTTCTAAATCTATAAGACCATCTATCTCAAGTTAAAAAGTTTTACTATTTGGAAAACTATTATTTAATAGTGATTGAAGAACATTTCAACACATAGTGATGAAATGCACAATTTTTAAATATTACATGAAACAGTTAAATACATATATATGGTAACATTGAAAATTCTTTATTTAAAATACTAAGTTATTAAAACTGGTAAAAGTGACATAGTAAAATAAAATTTCTTCAAAAACTCACTACTTGAAAGAAAACATACAATGACATGGATTATAATATATACAAAATAGGAAATAAATCATCATCTGTCATTAATGGGAAAATTTGTATGCTTTCAAAAAATTCATAATTTTAAGTCAGACAAAATGTTGCTTAGGGGAATGCTTCTTTTATAAGTCTCTTTAAAGGCGTTTTAAATTCCGCTTACTCTGGGCACTTCCTGGAAGAGCATCTTTTCTATTTCTTGGATTTGCTGTTCCTCTACTACATTCTTCAGACCCATGATAAGCACACAAACACAACACACAAAAGTCAAAACCACAGGTTCTGCGGCTACATAGTCCCCTTTTCTTATATGGCTGGTACTTAGCAGGGGATTGGCACCTTGGGCAAGGTTTTAATGCTTCATCGATAAAAAGTGTTTTGGCAACCTGCAGTGAAAGCATATACACTAAATCTTCCAGTTTCATATAGAGAATCGCTTATTTCAAACTCTGTAAATATTTATTTCTAATAACTTATGATAAATACTCACCTTAACATATTCTTCCTGTTTACTATGTGAGTGAGTAACTGAAGAGCTTGCTATAGGTGTCAAAACTTCTCCCCAAGGAGAAAATGTTGAAACTTGTTCTTTCTGAGAACCTGGTATCCTAGCCTGAGCTTGTACAGATCTTAAAGCGGATCGATTTAAAAGATGGAGCCGAGTGGCAGCATCCTGAACATTTAAAATAGCCCCCTGTGGTAAAAGACAAGAGGGGTCAGTACTGTAATATCAAAAGTTCCAAGACAGCTTTCTGATGCACATGTATTTAAATGTTTGGAAGTGATTTCATATCACTAGAATTTTTTTCCTAAACCTTTCTTCTTTAGAATTTTTTTCCTCTTAGCTAACACTTAGAAGTCAAAGAAATAAATATAAAAATTCAAAACAATAAATGTTAGCTTTAAGTTTTCATGATTGGTTATTTTTCTGTTTAAGGCATGGGTTGGCAGCATTCTTCTAAAAAGAGCCAGATAGTATACATTTTACACTTCTCAGGGCAGATAGTCACAGCTACTCTACTGCCATTTTAACAATGAGATATGAAAATGAGAGAGCAGGACTGAGTTTCAAGAAAACTTAACTTAAAAACACAGGTGAAAGACAGGATTTGGCCCACAGACCAGAGTTTGCCAACCCCTGTTTTAAGTCAAGGTCTAAGAAGAGGTGGGTCCTTTTTAAAGTTTGCTATGGGATATCTTGAAGTTCTTTGAAGGTTTCTTATTTTGCCATATGTTAAAAGAATAATGAGCCTGGTTAGACCATGACAACCAATTTGTCTGGCTGTTTTTGCAATTCTTATAAATACTTGATTCATTTTACCTTTACGTTTTAAACAGCTTTGATATTTTAAATGGAGAAGTAGATATCGCTTTTATCTGAACTGGATTTCCATATCAAATATTCATCAAAAAAATATTTTCAATGAGTAATCATTATAGCCTTCTACTTTGTTAAAGTTGGTGATAAAAAAAAAAGAAAGTTTTTTTTTTAAAAAAAACAAACTGGCATTCTTAACCACTTATCAAAATAAAATGTAAGTGGGTGAATTTCCTCATGTATCCAACTATAATTGTGCTTCCTCTCCCTTGATAGTCTCCCTTAGCCACAGTTGCTTCCTAATAGTGGGGAGACCTAAAATATGAAAAATTTTAGTAGGATAAATATAGGAAATGAGGTTAGCTGGTCATGAAAAATTACATGATTAACAATTTAACAATATATGCATATGTGTAATGGATGAATACTGGTTTTCAGAAATTAGTTGACAAATTTCAAGGACTCAATACATCTCTATATTACATTCGTATAAATGATTTGCAGCCTGGGCCACAAGCACATGACACAAGAGCACACTAAAATTTCAATGGATTTTGATACAGTTGGTAAACAGTGATTGTGCATGCACCAAAAAAATGAACAGAGATATTTTGTTGAAGCAAATTTCAGCCACAGAAGAAACATTCATTTATTTGACAAATATTTACAGAACACCCAAAGGTGCCAAGTGAAAAAACAATTTAATCCTTGTTCTCCTGGAGCTTAAAATGTGTGCTACTATCTTTGAACGATATAAGGCAAAGCAGTTAGTGATGGCAAAAATTTCTGAAATATAGTTATCTTCATGTTGCCAGAAACATTTAAATGTGAGAGCAGAGTCACCTTATGGTTGGTCATTTCCATGATTACAGTAAATTTAGAAATTCAATGGAAAAGGTGTAGTATTCCAATTTTAATGCTCATTTCTCACTGCTATAAAGCAAACATAAAATTGAGATCCTATTACATGTAGCTGGTCTGTGCCTTCAAAATTTCACACTAAAGAGCTTTCAGTGACGCTATACAAGTACGAGGAAAACCGTCTAACAACTTTGTTTTATAACTTTTGTTTTAGCTGATGATACATTAGGATAGTCCAAGTAGAAAGCAACCAGTCCATATCAGAATGAGAGGGCCAGGGGCACCAGGAAGGATGTCTCTGAAGATAAAGAGGAACGGGTAGAATAACTGATTTGTTTGGACTTACAGAGATTTCCAGTTCTGGTGGATAATAGGAGATGAATCAGGGGTCTGTATAGAGAAACACTAAGCAAAAAAGAAAGAAACTGGGAAATTATTAACTCTAGGGGGAAAAAGCTCTATAAAAAAAAGGTGTAATCATACCTACCATATATCACAGCTGTCAAAAAGTCATGATAATCTCAATACAGTCTTCATAATGTCAGCACCTAATTCTGATTCACTCCCAAATGATGGTGATTCATTAAGATAGGAGAAAGGGAGAAAGGCATTCAGAGAGAGGTGGATAGGCAGGTAGTGGTAGTAGTGGTGAGAGGTTAAAAAACAATTTCTCTATAGAAAATAATGCCAAGAAATAGAAGTAAATGCATGCTATTTAGAAATGTGGATGTAAACTTCAGAAGGAACAGCTTAAGAGTTTAAAGTAATTGCTTTGATGGGGCAAGAATCAAGAGTAGGAAGAGATAGGGCAAAAGAATGTGTTTTGTTACAAGCCTCATCATTCAATTTGGCTTTTTTAGCCATGTATATGTTTTACTTTGGAAAAAAATAAATAAAAAGCAAGCCAAAATAAGAAAAAAAAGTTTAAGTAAGGAAAAAAGTATAGCACTTTAAGAAACTAAGATTTAAAAAAAGTGGTGGGTAGGCTATGAAAACAGAATATTTTATTTAGAATTACCTGAAGGGTTGCCAAATACAACCACAGGTTTCTTCCTTGTAGTATGTAAGGAGCACATAGAGCTAAAAGTTTAACATTAATAGATGCTGGCTTAAAAATTGTTTATTATGTCCTTCCCATGTAGGGCAGCACTCTAAAAAGATATATTAGGAAGGCAATTAATATCTTCACTATTATCAGCTCCCAGAGCCAGCAGCTGTAGCCATAAGTAGTCAGGATCTGTGAATCAGTCATAAGGCAACCAAATAGGTGAGAAAGTAAAACTTTTCTTCAGAGTAAAATAGAAATTTAATGCTTTAGTTAACAGCAGTCACTAATACTTCATTGTAATGAGAAACCTACGGAGCTGTATCTAGGTTTCATATTTGTTTATGTCACACTTCATCTCAATTATTATATTTAACCAAATTAGAAATTTACTTATGTTATTAAATCCTTATTACTAGAACAAGAATAAGGGGGTAAACTCTCAAGAGTGTCTTCTGGTATGGATGCCTAAGAAAGATCTAAAAGTTGAACATACAATAAATATGAGTGCCAGTCATCAGATGCCATTACACCAAGTAGTGTCTCTAGGAAGAATTAATCAGCTTCTGTAGAACTTGTAACTTCAAGGCTGCACCTCAGAGTTTCAAGGGAGTACATGTTTCTGATGCTATCCCAGTACTAATCTGCCATGCTCACTCACCTCCATGCCTTCATACATGCTATTCCCTCTGCTGAAACACTATTGCCTGCCTTCACCTGGCTAACTGCAAGTTCATCATTCAGGTTTCAGCTGAGACACACTTCTTCTGAAAAGCCTGCTCTCGATTCTTAAGTATCAAACACTCCTTTTAAGTGTTTCAATAGAACTAACTCTGGGTTTCCCCTAACACATCTATATTGTAATCACCTGTTTACCTGTATCACCCATAGGGTATGAGCTCCAAGAGAACACAGACCATGTCGGAAATGTTCACCATTGTAATCTAAGCAACTGGCACATAATACCCACTCAAAATACTAAATGGAGAATGCTATAAAGATATCTAACTTTGAATAGGATTCAGCATATCACTGGTATTCAAATACTGCCAACAGCACATATTCTTAAACAACAACAAACCCAACAAGATGTTCTTGATGCTAGGTAGAGTTTGGGAAAAGTAAAGACTTTTATGAGGGAATGTTTGCTAAATGGAAAAGGTTAAAAGATAGCAAGAAAACCAAATTAGGTTGTCCGGCAATAAGGGGTTATTTATATTTAGAATCCATTCTGGAAAAGTATGATATACGTTACCTCGGAATCTGTTTTCAATTGTGCGATATAAAATTTCCTCCTCCGATTTGCTTTTTTATCTTGAACAATAATTTCACGCCAATTTCTGCTCACTTTCCAAACACTATAACAAAAAGATCAGTCCTTATATTGTACATATTCCACAAGATCAACATTTTCCTCACATGCCAAAGAAAAACTTTAAAAAAGATTTTGGACAGTAAATTTAAACCTAAAAATTTACATTAAAAATGACTTAAAAAATAAAAATTAAAATATTAAAATTAAAATATGATTTGATCTACATCGTTGTTTCATATTGTTTCACCACATGAAAGAAATCCTATGAAAGTATTAAATATGCCAGCATTATGCTGATAGATTATCTCGTAAATGGTTAAGGGAAAAACATAGTTTCATATAAAGCCAAATGAGTCCATAGGGAGACTGATTATGAGGATTTAACTTTAACTATGACACTAAGATTGGAAATTTGGGGCACAACTTGCAGCAAATGATTATCATCTATAACACAAGAGGTTTTTATCAATTTCTCCTATCAATGTATTTAACAAATCTGTTATTTTGATTAAACAAACATGAGAACAATCAATCTTTCATTGGAAGTACTAAGCACCAAATAATAAATATTATTATGAGTAGCACTACGAAGTTCCTATTTTATAAACCAAAGTTTATGAGAATGAAGCAGCTAAAGAAAAAAATCAATACATGTCTAATGATTGCTTATTTACCAATAACTTCGACTTTACTAATTAGTAAAGATAATCCTTCAACTGTTAACTTGGTCTTTTTTTATTACTCTAACAAATCAAAGGGAGTAAGATCAGGCGGTTAAAAAAAGTCACTCAGGTACTACTTGAGTTGTCAGCACTACTATTCTCCCAGCTACCATGGCCTCTTCAGTTGCCATTGCTCTAAGCTGATCCATGTATCTTATATCAGGATGATGAAGAGGAATAGGCAGAACATCACTCATTAATGGGGAATAAATGAACTGTATATTTGGGTATTTGCCAAAGCTATTTCAACGGAACATAATCTCAAATTACCAAGAATAAACACTGCTAACATTATACATGCATTCTGCAGTACAAACACTATAAATTTGGAGGGCTGGGCAAGAGAGGTAATTATTGAAATATGACTCAATATCAACTGCTCCCACAAATGAGTACCAAAAAGTATCATCCAAGTTTTTATTTTAACTAGTCTATATTCAAATACTCCAGCATATAAAAAATAAAATTCCCGTATCTTAGCTATCTCTTAATCTTTTAAATGAATAATTTATCTCATTTGAACATTTTTAAAAGGCATACATACATAGGTGCACTAATCTGTTTATTATCCTACTTGAGTTAGACCAAATACATTTCTGATCAAGTCTTTTTGGAAAGGTTTTAAACCTTAAGAGTTTGTGGGAAACTACTGGATTAGATATTAGAGGACTTGATTACAAATCTGGATCTATTTTTATCTCCTTGAGTGACTATTGGCTGGTCACTTAACTTCTCTGGAGCTCAGTTTCCTCATCTGCATAATACATAACTGGACTAGATATCTCAGATTTCTAGCTATGAAATTCCACAATTCTCTATAATAGCCTCTAATTATTCATGGGAGAAAGGTGAAGAAGGTCTCTTTAGAAGTAGTAGCCATAAAAACAGCAAGGACTCAATGAATCAAACTCTAGACAAATTTCTTTTGAAAAAGAGGTTCACTAATTCTCCTGCATGTCTTCCCCAAACCACCACTTGGCAGAAATGCTGTTACACATGGCTTCCCTCCTTCCCAAGGGCCTTGATCTCTGACGGTCCTGCAACTCCCCAAAATTGCCCATATGAACAGTCTCACTTTAGTCTTTGTAACCCTAGTTCCCACCCCCAACACTCCAAAATGCCTGACTTAGTTCCTCTTTGTGTAGCAGCACCCAGTATACCGAAATCTCTGTAATCACAAATTCTTCAGTTTCTAATTCCTTGAAATTTCCAAAATTAATTAATTTCCACTGCTGTGTTAGCAATTAAAATGAAATAATTCATATTCCCAAGCCCTAAAATGAAAGCTAACCACTATTCTTGGATTCTAGAACTTAAATAAATGGTATCCTTTGTATGTTGTCATTTCTTAGTCACCATAATGCTCTACATTATTTCTGATCAAGTATCATAACTTTAGTACAATTTGCAATCTGAAATCAGGATATGAACTATTAAATAAGTCATTAAATAACTATCATGGAATAAAGCTTGCCATTTTGAAATTTTAAAGTTTTACTTTTAGGAACCCTCCTCTCAAATGATTGACATGAACTTTATCCATAAGGAGACTATACTGTTGCTTCTAAAGAAGACTTTTTTAAATGTTAGGAATTATATCAGTAAGTTCTATCAGGAAGTTCACTAAACCACTTTTGATATAGTGTAAGACAATTGAAGACAAATAATAAAACAAAAAACAGAA
The DNA here is from genome assembly GCF_000151845.1 of Pteropus vampyrus. Taxonomy (NCBI): domain Eukaryota; kingdom Metazoa; phylum Chordata; class Mammalia; order Chiroptera; family Pteropodidae; genus Pteropus; species Pteropus vampyrus. The sequence goes on from NW_011889068.1 coordinate 599,578, forward strand.
CTACTTAGCTCATAGAAAAGCTTTTCAACTTAAAAAAAAAAGTGATAAGAGGCAGTTTTATTTCAGAAAAAAAAAATTTATTTCTTACCTGCATAGGCTTTCTGCAGTCAAGGAATCTAAAACCATTGCAAGAATGTGCTTTAAATTTCTACATTTTAATTCTGTTAAGATGTCCAGTTGTTCTACACCCATTTTCTTGCCAATTAGTCCTGCAAGTACACACTGCAGCACAGCTATTTTCCCCCTATCCCTTTCTTCTAAGAATTCGTGTGCACTGTTTTGCTGGAATCTTTTCCTTTTGCTTTTCATAAACAGCTCATGCACTAATTGCAAGGCTGGGGTCTTTGATAAATTCTTAAAGCTCAAAATCAAATCCCCACTCTGCCTGTCACCACTAGGCTGACTCTCTGAGATGTCTGAAGCAGCTGCTGGTGTTGTTTCAGAGTCAGAGTGGATGA
>NW_011889068.1:600085-607475 GCF_000151845.1 Pteropus vampyrus
CAATTTGCAATCTGAAATCAGGATATGAACTATTAAATAAGTCATTAAATAACTATCATGGAATAAAGCTTGCCATTTTGAAATTTTAAAGTTTTACTTTTAGGAACCCTCCTCTCAAATGATTGACATGAACTTTATCCATAAGGAGACTATACTGTTGCTTCTAAAGAAGACTTTTTTAAATGTTAGGAATTATATCAGTAAGTTCTATCAGGAAGTTCACTAAACCACTTTTGATATAGTGTAAGACAATTGAAGACAAATAATAAAACAAAAAACAGAACTACTTAGCTCATAGAAAAGCTTTTCAACTTAAAAAAAAAAGTGATAAGAGGCAGTTTTATTTCAGAAAAAAAAAATTTATTTCTTACCTGCATAGGCTTTCTGCAGTCAAGGAATCTAAAACCATTGCAAGAATGTGCTTTAAATTTCTACATTTTAATTCTGTTAAGATGTCCAGTTGTTCTACACCCATTTTCTTGCCAATTAGTCCTGCAAGTACACACTGCAGCACAGCTATTTTCCCCCTATCCCTTTCTTCTAAGAATTCGTGTGCACTGTTTTGCTGGAATCTTTTCCTTTTGCTTTTCATAAATAGCTCATGCACTAATTGCAAGGCTGGGGTCTTTGATAAATTCTTAAAGCTCAAAATCAAATCCCCACTCTGCCTGTCACCACTAGGCTGACTCTCTGAGATGTCTGAAGCAGCTGCTGGTGTTGTTTCAGAGTCAGAGTGGATGACTTGCTTTTCCTCTTCTGTCTCTGATTGTGAGCCTTGCTCTCGAAGGGTAGACAGTCTTCTCAACCTTCCAAGACGCCTTGACCCAACTTTGAAAGTTCCCTTATGTTTCTGAAGCAGTTCTTGAAAAGAACCCTCCTGGTCAGAAAGGGAATCTTCTGATTTATCCAAGCAAAGTGAGTTAAAACCACTGTCTGCAGGGGTTGAAATATTGCCCCTCACTTCAGTTGAAGGAGAAAGCCTTTGACTTGCCTTAAATTTAATGTTTGCTACAAGGTTACTTATTGGGGTCACAAAAATATCCTCAGCTGTTTCACAAGTTGTCCCACTATCAGAGGAGCCCAGAAGTTCTGGATATGTATTCTCATCATTAACACAGAGACTGCTATCACTTAAGTCATGGGTGAGAGAGTCTCTAAAATTATTGCCCTGAATCGGAGATATACATTCAACTTCAAACAGGCTACATTCATCTTTGGAGTCATCAATTGTGGAAGTCTTCTGCTGAGAAAAATTAAGTCTGAGTTTCTGACTGCTGGAAGCTGCTTCTTCCGTTTTCAAAGTGCTAGTAACTACAGTACTAAAATTACTTTGCCTTGGAAAACCTGAAGCATTGCTTGGAATATTTTTTTCTAAGTTGAGAACTTGGCTTATACCACTTTCTAGGGAACTATTTTGTGATTCAGAGTTCCCCTTTAGAAGAGAAAAAGATATGTCCAACCTTCTGCGTAGTAAAAATTTTCTTCCCTTGACTTTAGGAGTTTCACAGAGTTCTGGGGTTTTATCCTTTTCCTTTCTAGGGAAGAAGAATCTCTTTTTTTGAGTAGGGGACTCTAAAGGATGTGTTGAACCCAGACTGAAGTTTAATGGTAGGCCTTTTTCTTTCTTTTCAAAAAATTCTTTATCTGTATTATCAAAGCTGCACGATTTTAACAACTCACTGTAGCCACTATCTTGAAATGAAGATGTGGAACTTAAATCTCTGGAGCTGGAGTACTTGAAATCGACAGTAGGAGAGTCCAACTCCTTTCCTGCTCCAGTTTGAGCTTGACCTGAATGCCTTTCTGACATCTTCAAAATCCGTTTCTACAAAGTGAAAACAAATGTTATTCTTCTTTTGAAATGAGTAGTCTGACAGCTTATACCAAAATACATTATTTATTATGAGTACAGATAATAATGGAAATTTTGTGCCGAAAAAGTTATTTTAAAAATAAATCTACTCTACAATATACTCATGTGTATTTTATTTAAAACTACTTTTGACATAAAAACAAAAATTTTCAGTTTGCAAATATTCACAGGTTACTTGACTAAGCATAGTCTAAGCACTATGCACAAATATTTTTTTAAACAGTTGAGGAGAAAAATATCTAGCAACATCAATTTTTTTAAATTTTGTACTCTTCTTTTCTTTTTTTCATTTTTTTATTATGGTAACATTGGTTAACAAAATCTAGTAAGTTTCAGGTGTACAATCAGGTGTACAATTTAACAGTAAGGCATACATATATTTACATTGTGTGTTCACCTCCCATAGTTAGATTCCTTTCTGTCACCACATATTTGACCCCTTTTTACTCCGTTTACCTCTCCCCTCCCCGCTCTCTCCCTATCCTCTGGTAACCACTAGTCTATTGTACATGCCCACGAGTCTGTTTGTCCTGTTCATTTGTTGGCATCATTTTTAGATGATTTTATTACCTTATGATTTTAACAGCACTGAAGTACATAATTGTAGTTTTAATAGTATAGCTCATTTGTGCTGGCCTATAGCTAGTCAGTTGGAAATTTCCTTTCAAATTTCTGGGATGAAATTAAACTGCTTGAAAAATCTATATGCTAATTTTTACACGTGTCTTTAGGAAATGTTTTAAATGAATACTGCCATCAAATTTAACTGCAATTTGGCTAAGCAACTCCAGGATAATGTTATTCATACTTGTAATAGAGGCCTGCCTCAGAAATTCAGTCCCCATGATCATTCACAAGGTCTGAATTCCCAGACTTACACACTTACAAAGACTCTTTGGCTGACTGATGAATTACCAACACACTCTTCTTATGCTAACCAAAGTGAATCCCTGCTCTACAGATATAGGGCCATTTCGAAGTTGGCATGTTATATTCATTTATGTCTTATCTTCTAAATATTTAGAGACATAAGGTCCAGTTGCTGGTTTGAATTCACAGACAACAGACAACCGACAACTATTTGTGGGGAACTCAACCTTTACAATATTCTTGAAATTTCAAACAAAGAATTCAAGTAAATTACTTAAAGAAGAAATGTGACTCAGTAATTATATTTGTAATGATACTAGGAAATACTTTACTCCTTATTTTCAATAGTTTTACATTCCTTCTTTTTAGAAACTCAAATTAAATCTTAACTCAAAGAAAGGTAAGAAAGTTATCATCATTTCTGATATTTCTCCAGATTATTCAAAGGAAACTAAGATTGTCATTCTTTCAAAGTTTTTTCCAGACCAAATACACAATTTTTCTCTATTAAAAGATCCTGGGAAGATATATTTTAGTTGGCTGTAATGGGAAAGTTATTTATGCCTCAGTTATATCAGTTAAATATGTGAATGCATGAACTTTTTTTTTTTTAAATGCTACTCAAATCACAAAGTGAAATAGTTTCTTTATAGTAAAATGATCATTATTACTGGGCAAAGTACTTAAGTGTTTTTCAGCCTTTTAAACCTACAGTCTCTTCTGGTAAAAACTCACACATGTCCCCTTCCGATCTAGATCCCCTCAGATTGTTAGAATCACTGCTACCTTCTGTTTATGCTTACTAGCTAAGACTATCAAACTTTGCTTTCTATAATTTGTATATTTGAAAACAATTTTTGTTTTCAAAATATTAATAAGATAAAATGTGTTTTCAAATTTCACCTTCACCCACAAATGTTTACCTTCCCTGAAAATTATTCTATTAATAAGTTTTCATTCATGTCCTTTGGTAAAATTAGGTCAAGGAATCATTTTAAAGTTAAAACAAAAGTAACTATTCTACTACTTTACCACTAGGTGTCTCACCTAGCTAGATTTTGGGAAACAGAAGCAAACTTAGAAACAAAGTGGAGATGCAGATAGTCTCTTCCCTTAAAAACCATAGGTTATTTGTTATAAACGTACAAAAAAAGTTTTTTCTTCTAATTTCTTTTCTGTTCATCTATACATTTGAAATTGCCTCAAACGTGCTTTCTCTGCTGTCATCATGTTCATCTTTCCACTACCCCAAGACACTGGTCTCAAACAAAACTTGGTTTTTCAAAGCTTAATTTTTGTATGCCAACTGGAATTTAAAAATTAAAAAATTATTTCAGAAAAACTTAATTTTTAATTAATTTAAAGTTATTTCTGCGATATCATGGAATGCCCATTGAGTTAATTTTACGGATTCAACAGTTCACTAATGAATCAAACAAGCTTCCTCGATATTGTTTTTAACACTAGGCTCCTGATAAAGGGTTGAGAACATTTGTCTCTATAGTGCTCTTAAATTTTTTTTTTAATTTAAAAATGCACTCATCAAATCAGAGAATGAAATACTATTTAACTATTTTTAAACCAAATCTTCATTTGTTAAAGTGGAAAAATCTTACCATAAGTAAATCTTGAGCTCTTAGATGTCAAAGTTATACAGGCTTCTTCCAAACAAGAAAATCTCTCACTTTGCCTTTAAAATTCATGTCAGAGATACCACTTAAAGAGAAAACTTTAGTTTGAACAATTAATTGAAACTTGCAGTAGTAGGGTGACTGCTAACATTTGAAGGGTACGGAAAGTACATTTTGCAGGGATTATTTCTAACACTTGAAAAGGCCTAAACCATTTACCATTTCCTTCAGCTTTCCAGACAGCAGGTATTTTAACAACCTTGTTTTTCCCAGCTAGTCTTGGAACTGAGGGAACATCCCAAATTCCGGTTGCTGAAAATGCAGTGTAAGCCGCGGCGCGGTCATTCACCACCCCGAGGTGCTATGCGCGCAGGTGGGTAACGGCCTCACCAGGGCGTCCCTCCCCGACCTTCCCGAGGCCAGGCTGGCGGGGGAGGCTTGGCTGGGCCGTCAGGGCCCTGGGCCCGGAAAGCCCCCAACAAGCCGAGGGTGGGTGGGAGTCACCTGGACCGGAGCGAGAAAAGTGAACGGTTTCGGGGCGCCTCTCTAGTCCCAGCACCTGGAAAACAAGGTGGGGCGCGGGGCTGGGGTCGCCCAGAGGCCCACTCGCTGGCACACACCTGGGGTCCCCCGCTCCCGCCCACCAGGAGACCGAGGGGCCGCCGCACCGCCGGGCGTGCTGAGGAGAAACCACGGCCTCGCCCCAAGGGAGGCCCGGCTATGGCAACCCCCACGCCAGCTTCGCGTGGGGCCGCCGCGCTTCCCTCCTTCGGTTTGAACCGCCCGCCCTGAGTAACCGCTACGCGCCGCCCCGCCCCGTGCCGCCCCTTCCTCCCGCCCCGTGCCGCCCCCGCCGGCCGCCCCGCGCGGCGCAGGACCCTGGCCTCCGCCTTGGCCTGAGGGGGTCTCGTCCTCTCTTTCGCACAACTTCCAGCCCCTTCCCCACCCCCCACAAAGCCCCCAGAGGGCCTCTCAATCTGATTGGCTCTTCCTCTCCCACTTCTCACTTTGGAGAGCATTATTTAGAAAGGTTCTACGGAGCTTCAGCCATTACTTTAGCAGCTGCTACCACCGCTCTCCTCCGACTGGACATGTCTCCATCTGATTGCCCCTTAGTCATCCAAATTCCATATATCTAAAATCAAATTCACTATTAATAACCACCGGCTACGTGCCAATTACTGGTCTAGGTACTGGGAATGCAAAGACGAGTAAAGCACAGTTACTACCCTAAGGGGCTCACTGGTATACGTGCTATAATAGGGGAATAGTGGTAATACAAAGGAAAGAGGAATGAGGAGGCCGAGCTAACTTCGTAAAGACCGTGAAGTGAAGTGGATTTTGAAGGACAAGTGGCAATTTAAAAGGGAATTAACAGGTGATTCCAAAATCAAAATGTGCACCAGCAGGAAAATTGAAACGGTTGGGCACATTAGAGAAACTATAAGTAATTTGTTATAGCTGGAAACTAAGACTTGTTTGAGGAAAGGGAAAAAAAAAAAATTCTTAAGAAGCAGCCAGGTCATGGAGAGTTTTGGATCCATGTCAAAGGGCTGAAGTTTATCCTATAGGCAATGTAGGGCATTTTAGGAAGACCACTTTGGTGGCAGAATGAAGGACAGAAGAAAGAGGTGAAGGTGGCTGCAAGGAGGCCTCGTAGGAAGCTACTCTATTACTCTGGAAGATCGTGGGGGTGAAGACCCTGGACTTGACAGAGTCAACTGCATGGGATATGGGATGAGAGAGTGAAGAGCAGAGGTTTGGGAGGAAATAAGATAAATTCAGTATGTGGTTGTTGAGATACCTGTAGGACTTAGAGAATTGGTGGATTACACATTTCTCAAAATAGCACCTCTCTGAAGCCTTCCCCCTGGCAACACACACACACTCAGAGCAGTGTTCTCTCTAGCTCTTCAAATCTCTGCTACAGCCATTACACCCCTTCCCTGCCCTGCATTTGCAATCCTTCTTCTCTGCTGAATTTTCTCCATGTAATTTATCACCTTCTAAAATACCATATTATCTGCTTATTTTGTTTAACGGTGCTCCTCACTCCCACCATAATGTAAACAGAGTGGGGAATTTTGCCCATGGTTAAATAAAATCTACACAACCCCAATCACTATTTAATAGTTTCCCTTTTCTCTTTGTTAATTTTTCTTTAGATGCTTTATTACAACTGGCGTGAAAGAGCATATTAAAACTTCCTTCTATCATTCAAAGAATAATTTTTACACCCCTAAAAGGGCAAAATGACACCTAATTACACATAGCTTGTCCTGGCTTTACTCATATACCCCAAATTTAAGCCACTGGCCTCATTTTCGTACTTTTTACCTACCACAGTCTTTGGCCTTTTTGCTTCCTTTTCTGGATTGGGTGCCATCCCATTATTGACCTCAGAATACTAAAACGCATTCATTTTCTACAAGATCTAATGTTTCTTTTGGGGGCCATCCAATAAAACAGAATGGAAGACTTTTTCAGTCATCATGGTATTCAAGCTATGCAGATAAACAATTATGTTCAAATAAGAACAGAGATTCGGGAAAGAATATAGCAAGTTGCACCTCCATAACCATATTACCAGGAGTTAAAAAGCACTAGTATCCAAGGTGGAAAAACACATGTTCTCATTAAGAGGGAATGCAATGATGTCTGGCATGTAGTAAGTGCTCAAGAAAAGTTTGCTGAGACCATTGATAATAGCTTCCACTGACTATGCTTCATAGAAATCCTACAACTACTGGTTCCTGCAGAAGGAAAGAGAGTATTGGATCTAGACTAGCATCAATATAAACTCTTGTTGAAATTTTGGATTTTCTTGCTACCTCTTGTCATTACCCCTCTGTAGGGTTCAGGTCCCACTTGTATTCTACATGTAACATCCATTCTGATCTCCACAGACTATGTTATGTGCCCAAATCATCTTGTTACCTCAACTAGAGAGTTGGAATCCAGGACAGCTTGCAATGATTAAAGTTATACTTTCTGGGTCACTGCATCTTATGATTAT
>NW_011889068.1:608995-621619 GCF_000151845.1 Pteropus vampyrus
GGTTAAAAAAGTCTAGTATGGGATTAGAGTTAGGAGAGGCCGGAGTTAGAGTCGTTGCTGTTAGCCCTTTGCCTGGTTTCTTTCAGTTTGGTTGATTAGCAATTGGGAATTATTTCATTATTCTTTTTTTTTATCTTCGGGTCGCATGGTCCCTTATTAAGAGATATAATTTTTTTGGTCATCCCCTGCTAAAGTTTTGAAAAATAGAACTTGTGCTGAAAGAGAACGCAAGCTTTGCAGTCAGTTCTGAATCCTACTGCCTCCTAATAGGTGAATAATCTTAAGCAATGAATTTCTCTAAGGCTTGGTTTCTTCGTCTGTAAAATAAGAGTAACACCTCCTAGGATTGTTGTAAACATAACAACGAAATTATTTGTATAAATGAAATAACGCGTAAAGTATTTAGTACTGTCTCCAGTTCGGGTAAGTGCTCACATTACGTTGTTTTCTGTTTTGTCCTTTAGACCTACGCATAGTCTTTGAAAAAATACAGATTAGGAACTGACACCTTTTTATTTTTCTCTGAGAAAAATAAGGGCTGGTTGGATTTGTGAGGAGTCCCTTTGAGATATTCAATATTTGAGCCTGTGATTTCAGGGACTAACAATGGATACCCAGAAGGATGTTCAACCCCCAAAGCAGCAGCCAATGATATATATCTGTGGAGGTAAGAGTATCACTTACATAAAGTAAGAATATTTTACTTCAGTTTTTTGGAAATTATTATATATTTCTTTGGATTAAATGAGTTACTCATCTTTAAAGTTATAAAGCAGAACACTTTAGCAACCATGAAAAATCCGATAAGATTTCATTTTTTCTCCTAGGAAAAGTGTATTGACCACAGCTATTTTTTTCTTTCACTCTTAATATGTTGGTAATAACAACATGCCCTTGAGATTGAGTATATTTCAGTGCTTTGGGTGAAAAATATGGTTAAGATAATTTGCTTGTCTGTAATGTTTTCCTTTTAGACATTGAATAAATATGTTTTCTTTTCTAGAATGTCACACAGAAAATGAAATAAAATCCAGGGATCCAATCAGATGCAGAGAATGTGGATACAGAATAATGTACAAGAAAAGGACTAAAAGATGTATCCTTTTAACTATGCTTTCTAAATATGAAGTAGGGGGAAATTAAAAATAATGCTTGGATTGATAGTTAAAGACTAATCTCTGGTAAGAATGGTAACGCTTTTGGATTATTCAACCAAAAAAAAAGACATTATCAGCATTTTTATGGACCAATACACCAGTGTATAGGCATGTACTAAATAATCTAAATACTAGTTGATTTCGGTTTTCATAAGTCTGTTTTTCAGGAATTATATATTTATGTACTCATTCTTGAGCTTGAGTTTATAGACAAACTAAATTATAGAAGGACATATAAATATTGTGTATGTGTGTTACCTAATGGAAAAAGTGGGGCTTACAAATTAGTTGAAAGACATAGTAGATTGTTACATAGTAACTGACAATATTTTTTAAATTAGTAAATTGTCACCTTTAACATTGCTTTAGTGTTTTTTTTGGTGCATTGGTCTTTCATGCAAGGGAGACTAATAAAAATTGAAATAGTTTTTTTTACTTCATTTCCAATGGTCATAGTAAATAATTCTATAGTTTTGTGCATTTTAAATTAAATAACAAACTAGCTTATAAAGAAAAAGTGACTTGGAGGTGTTAAGTCTTTTATATAATTTTTAAAAAACTTTTTTTGTCCTTAACTCATTTTAACTCAGTGGTGGTTTTTGATGCTCGATGAAACATGGAATTCAGAGGAATATCTTTATATTTGGATTTGCTGTTAATGTTGTATAGCTTTTGATTAGTGTACCTACATTTATGAATACAACTATATACATACAATTTCACTTTAAAAACCATGTTGTATTGAGGGATCTATTAATAGCTTACATAAAGAAATTATTTCTTGTTCAATTACATGATTTGTAATTTGATTTTATTGTATATGTCACCTGACACAACATTGAAAGTGCTTCCCCAAACCACACTTTTAATCAAAACTTAGAATCATTGGGGCTCTTGTTAAAAATAAAGTTTTCTAGGGCTCTCTAATGATCTAATTAAGTAAGTTCCTTGAACACTGCTGTTTTATATCATCAACTGTTTGTAAAATCTCCAGCATTATTTTGAAGAGTATACCAATGTGCACACTGTCAGTGTGCGTAATCATTTTGAGTTACATTTTGTTACTTGAAGTAGGCCTTTCTGTCTTTGTATATAATGCCTGTCTATTTTTTAAATCTCGAGTAAAGGAAAATAAACTAATGGTTGCTTTCTGTAAGGCAAAATCAACTCCATGGGAAATGGATGAAACATATGATTAAGGCTGGTGTAGTTCTCAAGTGTAATCATTCATTAAAGTAAAAATAAATCTGCTTTTAGGGTATAAAAAGAATAGGGATTGGATTACACTGGATTACTGGATAACTGTTTAAAACTTTTATCTTGTTCTTAGGGATACAGATACTCAGATACTCCATTTGTTCCAGGATTCCATCATTACAGAACGTCATGTTGGCTTCCCTAACATTTTAAAGATCAAATATTGCCCTGTCCAGCAAATGGTAAATCCTGCCACATCCAGCGTGGCCATGGAAAATAATCTTGAGTGGGAACGGTGGGAGATTGAGAAAAGAAAGAAAATAGAAAGTTGGGATGGAGAGGCCCACTATCCACCGATGATGGAGTAGAGAGTTGATTTTATTTTTGCAAGTTGCTTTTATACAAGAGCATACATTTACTGGCTGAAATGAGATTATCCCCACCCAGCCTACACACCCGGCTATAATCGTTTGCATTTCCATAGATTATCCCCATTCTTAGGAGGGTTCAAAGAGGTGGGGCAGCCTTTGGTGACCTCACAGATTGCGAGGACCTTGTCAGCTTGCAACCCACTCTCCACAAGATATATTCCAATGTTATTAATAGCTATGTCTGTCTCTAACATTCAAAAAATTATGTCATTTTTTTAAAAACACCTGTGTTTCCACTACCATCTTCGAATACTAAATTCTGTGAATTTATACAAAGTACTACCATGCTCAAATTTTAAAGAATGCTTCCTTGGTCCACATTTTCCTTTATCCATGGCTTTTATAATTTTTTAATTTGCCATGTTTCTTTTTCTTCTTGTCCTTTTTAGAGAAAATAGTCCCAATACATAAAGTATCTCTTTATGACAAAGCCCCACTCATTTGATAATGTTGCTCTTAACTGTTCTGATTTCATCATAGGGCCTTTATATATCAGTAGCTTATTTGAATACTGTTATTTAGTTAGCTAGACAGCTATTTAATGGAAAAAGTATTACCATTGCAACTCACGACCACCATTTTCGACACATTGCAACTCACGACAACCAACTCACGACACAGTCACTTGTGTCTTTGTGTCCTGTGTCCATTCCTTCTGTGAAATGGAAATAATTTGACTTCTTGTCTACCTTGATAGTTTTATGGGGGGAAAAAAAGGTAAAATTGCTTTTAAAAGATATAGTTTTATGGGGGGGAAAAAAGGTAAAACTGCTTTTAAAAGATATAAAATTGCTTTTAAAAGATTCTTTTAAACAGTGCTATAAAATATAAAAATCAGTAAATCTTAGCTTGAAGATTTGTTAACTGCTTGCCAGTGACTCAGGACACACATGTCCATGAGAAATTGTTTCACAACCAGCCCGGCTGGTCAGTGACTGGCCAGTTCATTTTTTTTAACTTCAGCTTCATTGTCAGAGTAGAGGAATTAATGATGGTCAGTACAGTGCTTTGAGACTCTGAAGCTATCTTCAGAGATTGAAGTTATGAAAAATTAAAAAATAGTATATGAACTCAGAAATAACCAGTCCTAAAGAAGAATAAATATCCCTTGTTAGGTAGGAGTGTGACTTTGCCAGGGTTCACTTTTCTTGTTTGTATCATAGGCATGAAAAAATAGCATCTACCTCAAAGGTTTGTTGCAAGATAAAATAATCCATTAAAATTCAACCTGTTAGCCTATGTTAATTATTACCATTACTGTTAAGGTTTTCCACAGATGACTGTATTGGCCTTAAAATTAGTCTTCTAGTTACCCAAGTCTTGCTGTCTTCCATACTCCTCAGATTATTCTTTCTCAAATACAAAGTTCATGGCACTGTTCTGCTGAAAATCCTCAGTGGCTCCCCATTTTGATAAAATGATTGGGAGTAGTATAGTTGGTCTTTGATAATCTGACTTCTTTCCTACCTGTCACCACTTCAACCCACTTCACAATCTTTTGGTTTTAAGGAGATGTTTGCAGTTCCTTAAGCAGGTAACAGGCCTTTTTTTCTTGATTGCCTGTGCCTTTTTCCATGCTTTTCTATCTGCCCGAAATGACCTTTTCTGGTGTTGGTCACCAAGAACAGGATTTTGAAGGATTGCTTTATTGTCTACCAGCTTCTAGGATTGTTGAGAAGTCTAAAACCATTCTTATTATTAATGCTTTGTATGTGACCCATTTTCTCTCCAGAAACTTAGAATTTTCTAAGTTTTTCAGTGTACTGAAATTTTACAGTATGTGTCTTGTTATGGGCCTATGTTCTTCCACTGTTTTGGTCACTTGGTGGATACTTTCAATCTGGAAACTCAAACTCTTCAATTCTGGGAAATTTTCTTGAATTATTTAATAACCTACTGTTAATTTTTTTTTAGATCTTTTTTTAAATCTTATATTGGACTTCAGGCCTAATTTACTCTCATTTTTTTTTCTTTCTCTGTAAATATTTCTTCAACACTACTTTCTATCTTAGATTTTTCATTTCTGGTATAACATTTTTAATTTCTAAGAGGTTAGTTTTTCTTTGTATATGTATATCTCCTTGTTTCTTGGATGCAGTGTCTTCTCTCTATAAAGAGTGTACTGATAATTTTCATTTGCTAGATATTTTTCTTTCAAGTTGTTTTTTATTCCTGCTTGTTCATTCTGCAAAAATATATATGTACATAGTTATGACTAGAAGAAAACGTGAGTAAGAAGTTACAAGGCATATAGAATTACAACTATTTTCCTCAAATATTTAAAGTACTTCTTCCTATGCTGAAAGTAAAATGATCAAAGTTACAGTATGCTGAGTGTTTTTGTTTTAGGACATAATTTCGAATGAAGTTTGCTGTCTGGAATGAGGTGTAAAGTGCCTTTACATGCCCCAGGGCACATGATGCTGTTTCTCAAGACAGAATTTAGTAAAGCAACCTAAGGATAACTCTAAAGTTTGAATCTGTGTCTATAAATATGCAAATTTAACAATCTCTGACAATGGAAATACATAGTCATATTTTGAGCACTAAAATTTTTACCACTATCAGTGCCTGCTAATAGACTGTAGGTCTGTAAGTGCAAAGGGGGAAGAGAAATACATTTCTTGAACTATTATGTTCTAGGCACTGTATTAGGTGATAATTTATGTTTAACTGGTGTGAAATTATAAAATTGAAATAACATTTTCTCACAAATGATCTTTACTGTTTCGTTTTGAGTTGTAGTATGTCTTCTTTGCTTTTGTATCTAGTGCCCAGTACAGTTTCTGACTCATAACCAGCACTCAACATGAAGAACGTATCTCGTCCTTCATTTACTCTTTTGTATGAAGGGAAGTAACTCTAGGTTGCAGTGTAGATATACTGAACGTTTAATTGTTTCTGTAAGTAGGAATAGATATCAATTTACCTTGCAGGTAGTACGACAATCCAGAACAGTAACAGCGTTTTGGATTAAATTCTAAAACGAATTGAAACGCAAAGAGGAAAGGACCTTCCCCTCACAGTTCCACTCCCCTTCTCCCCTTAACGGCCGTCTTTCTTGGTGAAGCTGGGGCCTGTTGGCCAATCAGCGGCATGACGGGTCAGGGACTATCCAGTCATCCTGCAGGGGGCCTAATTCCCGCCCCCGGTGGTCAGCCGCTCGCCCCAGGGTGCTGAGGCTTGGAGACACGCCCTTCGGCACCTGCGGAGCAGCTGGTCAGTGTGCCGCGGCCGCGTCCTCGATACAGTGCTGGGTCTGAGAACCAGGTGCGTACCTGCCCACCAAGAGTAAACTTCATCTCCCCATCGCAGTCCTTCCGAGCAGCGGACGCGGAGGAGCAAATGCTCTGTGGGACTCGAGTTAGGGAATGCGTTGTGGGATGGATGTCCTGGTCTGGTAAATGAACTGGGGGCCTTTTGTTTCCCTTTGCTGACGGTGGCGGATGTTGGGGCGGGTTCGCAACGCGGGGGTTCCCGGGGCCCACCAGCGGCGACCAGTTCTGGTGATCAAAGCCAGGGAGTGGGGATTCATAGGGTCCTCACGTTTGCGGGTGGTCTGTAGAGCTTCTGGATCCCGACTGTGCCTGACCCCGCCGCCCTCAGGCCGCGTTGTACATAGAAACCGTTGCTACAGCTGGAGATGTCATTTCCTTTCGACCTCTGGCTGCAGGGGGCGCTCGGCCCTATGGATGGTGGAAAGAATGTGCCTCGGTGAAAGGAAACAGGTTTTCATGTTACTCCTTCATCATAGTTTGCACTGGAGGTGTTACTGATAAACTGAGTAAGAAGTATAGGAAGTGGATGTGGATTAGGATGATGGAAAATAAATTAAATCCAACTAGGACCGAAGATTTTGCTAATCAGAGACAAAGATTGCAAAAAGATATGGAAGAATTCTAAAGAGCAAATTAAGTATTGTATAACTTGTATTTTGGAATTTAAGAATTAATATTTACTGGTCTTGAGAATATGTATCCTACCCAGAAAATGCTAGTTTTCAAAAAGGATTCTCAGAGAAATATATTCAGAATGAGATTCGTTTGATTAGATAAGAGAAGTCTCTTTCATTTTACACGTTTTTCACTATTCAAATCATAAAATATCAGGGGTTGCAAGATACCTTCAATTCAAAGTAAACTACTTAATCCCATTAGATGCTAAAATCTCTCCAATCAAATATCCTCCAGCTCGTTGGAAAAAATCTCCTAAGGCAACCCATTCTATTCTGGGCAGTATCAATAATTTAAAACTTCTTTATCTTGCTTTACTGTAACTTGCACCTTTAAGGCTGTCCTTGTTGTGGGCAGCATTCACCATACTGGACCCTGCCAGTATGGTGTAAAAGCTACAGTCTCATTTCTCGGCTGGATCTCAACCAAATGCTGACCAACTGTCATCTATATTCTAGTCGAAGGCAGCTCAACGTGGAGGAAAAGCTGACAGAGCATTCTCTTTTACTGCAGAGGTCTGATATGTGAACAGACTCCCAGAGGGCAGGCATGCCGAAGGAAATACTTCTAATGAGTTAGACCCATTGCTACTTATTTTTAAATTTATCACCCAATGTATTTTAGTACAATGATTTTTAAAATCTTTGACAATGACAATAAGAAATATATTTTTCTTTTCAACATGTGCATTTATATACACACATCTTTATAATATGTTTGTATAGACATGAAATAAAAGTTTACAAAACAAAATTTAATAGTATATGTCAGGTAGTCTGATTTTTTAAAAATTCTATCTCAATATAAAATAGTGCTGGTTGAAACTCATTAACTTGATTTTATGGGTTGCCACCTGCAATTCGGAAAGCATGAATATGATGATTAAGTGTGTGGGCTCCGTGGTCGCCTACTGAGATTCAAACCCTCAGTTCACTACTTAATAGCTACATGACCTTGAGCAGTTTGCATACGTGAAACATCGACTTCCTCATCTGTAAAACGGGAGTCACTTTTTTTTTGCTTTTTTTAAAAAATAAATTTATTTAAATTAGTTTTAAGTATACAGCACATTGGTGAGACCTCTATAATGTTCATAAAACGATTCTCCCAAGTGTTCCCTCCCTCCCCTGGCCCTCCACTTAACCATCATATTAATGCTAACTGCATTCCCTCTTTCATGATCCCCATGCCCAACTATCAACTACTAATTTGTACTTCTTTAATCCTTCACCCTATTCTCCCAAGGGAGTCATTATTAATATCCTTCATGAGAATGGTTTTGAAGATCAAGTGGACTAATCTACGGCACATAGTAATTTAGCTCCATAAATGTTGACTATTATTACTTTTCTGTATTTAAAACCTACCTGATGCGGTAGTTGAAGTGTCGAGTTAATATATATAAAGTATTTAGATTGGTACCCAGCACACATTAAGAACTGTATTTGTTGCTGTTATTATCATCATTAGAATGAAACTATTCATGACCTCCTATTCCCAACTCAGTTCAGAGGAATATGGTACTACTGATTCTGTTAGTCCTAAGTATACGAAGATGAGTAAAGTAAGATCTCGCACAATCTGGAAGAGACAGAGAAACAATTAGAATATGCGCTATGTGCTTGCTATGAGAGAAGTATGTACAGAGTGCCATTAGAACACATCTGGGGGCTGTTCATTGATCAAAGTGGGCTTCAGGGAATGGGGAAAAGGATGATTTTAAGGAGAGTTATAGCAAGAATGTTGCTTTTATTTGTTCTGAATCAGGAAGGATGGTTGAGATGTTAACAGCTAAAGTTAAAAGGTCATTCAAATCAACATTAAAAAACATCCTGAAAAGCAGTTTGAGTACTAAAGCGCATCGGAATATGCCAACCCCTTAAATAGGCCACTTTGGCATAAGGATTATTTTGAGCTGAAGAAATCAAACAATAGGAAGAACTCTCTGCTCTCCCCTTTCTGCCTAAAAGGGCATAAATTTCACTCTGTGAAACGTCTCCCGCCTGCCCAGGAGGAGGAGAACATCCATTATCACTGTAAAGGGACAGTCAGCACTGAGATGAGTCTGCACAAACAAACCTTACTTAAATAACCCTTTCATTAGTTTCTTCCAGATATTTATTTTCTCTTAAAAGCCCAAACCCTTTTTCCTTTGTCTAATCATTTTTCTACAATTTATCACCTTTCGTTAAAATAGTAAAAGGCTCCCAGGCCAAACATTTCTTTGGGTTTTTACTTTTTCGTGAATCCCTCCTGTTAATGATGTTTCATCAGTTTAATTGGCAAGCCTCAGTTACTGAACTTAAATGGGTAGAGGAGAAGTTTTTCTCTCTCTATAGCACCAAAACCTGCACTGTCGTATTTCAACTTTGCTAAAGTGACAGTTAAGTGAGATAATTCATGTATGGTACAGTCATTTAGCTCCATGAATGTTAACTGTTCTTATTAGGGAGAGAGAGTTTAAAATGAGTAGGCATCCTCCTTGGAAAAAAACACTCCACCTCCTTTTCTATAGAAATGAAAAATACAAGTTACAGAGTACCTAGATGATTTCTATTATCCAAATTGAGTATTCTATATATTAGATTCATAACTGTTTTCCTATGCTATATTTCAGCCATGACTGCCAAAGATTATCCATCATTGTGGGGCTTTGGAAAAACAAAAACATTCAAAATTCCTGTTGAGCACTTGGATTTCAAGTATATTGAAAAATGTTCAGATATTAAGCACTTGGAAAAAATTCTTTGTGTGCTCAGGTAAGCATTTAAAATTCATGTTTTAATATGCCAATTTTAATTCTATTCCTTCTGTAAGTTGACGCTACATTAGAAACATTGGAGAAAATTCTCATATGTTGAGATTGTCTGTTGTATTTGCCCATGTTAGATTCTAAAATAGTGTTTTTGATCCTGTGGTTAGTTTGATTGGTTCTGGCTAGATCTACTTCCTGCATGTGACTTAGGCTAATTTAGTATTCAAGAGGGCATTTTTCTTGCTTCCTCCACATTTTCTAGGAAAAAGTAGCTGTGAGAATAGCCAGTAGGAGGTAAGGTTAGCTCACCAGCCTAAGCTGAAAAAGTTCTTTGGCACTCTCCCACTTCCAACCATCTGCCAATAAAGGTGGATGACTCAGTGTGAGCTGGTCACATGGAGGATGGTGGGCGGGAGAGAAGGTAGGACTAGAAGGCAGGAAATCAGGGTCTTCTCTGGGTAAGAGCCCCGTGTTGGTGATTGTTCAACTTTAATATATATCAAATGTGGTTGTGAAAAGTGCAAATCTGAGGGTCCTATCCCCACAAGATTCTGCTTCAGGAAATCTAGAGTGGGGCCCAGGAACAGATGTTTTTCATACACGCCTGGCTGATTGACATGCAGGTGGTCAAGGGAGTCCACTTCAAAAAACACTGCCCCATGTCACCTATTTCTGGTTTCTTGAGGGGTTTTCATTTAGAGAGCAGCCTAATACTGCAGAAGCAGTTGTGGAGCATGAACTGCTCCTTTCCAGGACATCGCTAGGATTCCTTTTGCTCTGCAGTGGCTCTCTCTTTTCTTCTACCTGACCCCCTTCCTTTCCATTGTGTCCTTTGCTTTTTCTCTCATCACCTTTAAAGTCCTGTCTTCCCTAAGCATCCTGCTTATTCCCAGCCAGAGTTGATATGATAACCTCATCATTTCTGAAATGGAAATATGAGAAACATCATATCACCATTTTCTTTTTTGCTTTTCTCTGCAGTATAAGAACATTTTCATTTATATTTGGTCAGGGATCAATAAAGAAGTGAGAAGTTTATGTGATGACTTTGGAAGCCACAGTAATAATGTTGGTTCTAAGAAATTCTATGAATAATTTAAGTATATTGCATTGACTTGGAGTTTTTTTTTAATTTAATTTGAAAATGGGATTTATTCCTCCTTTTCTAAAAATTATAAAGTATATAGACTTATAAAAGAAGGGCAAAAGATTGGTTTTCCTTAAAAAACAAACAAGAACAGATGGTTCTATTTAACTCTCTAAGAAAGGAATTCTCTTCTTTGAGTCGTTGAATTTAGAGATATGTTGTTCTAAACTGTTTCTCTGCCATTTTCTTCTTATCCTTTCGAAAACGAAAATAGCCAGAAATGTCTCCTCAGAAAGGAAGTCCAAAGTCTCACTTTCTGCCTCTCTCTTATAACTTATAAAATAATTTATAAGTTTAAAATTACCTTATGTACAAAATAAACATATGTATTAAAGAGATAACATTATTTATTCAATTTTTAAAGCATGCGATAGAAATTTGTGTCTTCAGAGCTCCTTTTTCCTTTCGTTGCATCACTGTGTACATTGACAGATGCTAATGGAGGTTGCGCTGGTTGAGGAAGGTGAGTGGGAAGCCGTAGGCCCACCTTCCACCTTGTGCAGGTGCAGTCCTTGAGCTCTCCACAGAACCCGTGGGCTCCACAGAACCCCTGGGCTTCACGGAACCCAGCTTACAAATTGCTAGTCTAGATGCTCTCTAAACAGAGTGATAACTGTACAACTCTGCAATATTTTAAAGGTCTGGTGAGGAAGGATATTATCCTGAACTTACAGAATTTTGTGAAAAGCGCCTTAAAGGATTGGCTCCTGAAAGTAGAGCTTTGAGGAAAGATAAACCTGCAGCTACAGCATCCAGTTTTACAGCAGAAGAATGGGAAACAATTGATGGTGATATAAAGGTATAGAGTAACACCAGTTTTTGTGACATTATCATGTCGTATATATGTCTACTTCACTTATCCAAAATCCTAGGCTTCTTTTTTGTCAGTGACAGGCTGTTAGTGTTAATTACTTAGGTAGAATCAGTTGCTACTTACGTCCAGGAGAATGTCTGCATGTATGTGTGTATTTTAAATGACCAAATAATATTCCATCCTTTGAAGGAAACATTTCAATCAACTTCTATAAACAGTGCTATAGAAACATGTTTGTTTATAATTTTTTCGTACTACCTGGTTATTTCCTTGGAATAAATTATTAGAATTCAAATTGCTTGATCAAAAGATTTGAATATTTTTAGGCTTTTGAAACATATTTCTATTTCTCAGAAAAGTTATACCCTTGTAGTCTCCCACCAGCCATGTATAAGAATGTCTATTTTCAGGTACCCTTCGCTGATACTGTAATCATTTTTACAATTTTTAATCAATTAACTTGTTGAGAAAATGATAGTATTGGGGTTTTTTTATTACTAGTAAAGTTAATTTTTTTTCATCTATCACTTGAATTTCTTTTGTTAATGGCCAATTTGCATCTTTGCCAATTTTTTAAAATCAGTTTTATGAAGCTAAATTTGCATTTAAAAAATTAAGAATTTTATGGTATACATTTCCCTGAGTTCTGACAAATGTATATGCTATAGAACATTCCAATTACTGCTAAAAGTTACTTTGTGCCCCTTTGTGGTCAATGCTGATCCCCATACCCTGGACCTTGGCAACCACTGAACTGCTTTCTGTCACTATAGATTTGCTTTTTCTAGACTTGCGTATAAATATAATCCTATAGTATGTTGTCTTTTGTGTCTAGCTTTACACTTAGTGTAAAACTTTTTTTTTTTTTAATTAGATTATAGTTTGGCTTTATTTTATTTTATTTTTATTTTTAATTTTTTTAACATTTTATTTGTTTATATTTTTCCCCTTCCCTTTTCCCCCTTTGCTAGCTAATTTCAATAAAACAACTGCTTGGATTTAGATTGTGATTGTGTTGAATTTGTGGATCAATTTTAGAAGAACCGATATCTTAACAATATTGGGACTACTAATCTATGAACATCATTTTTCCCTGTTCATTTAAGTCTTCTTTAATTTTTTGCACCAATGTCTTACAGTTTTCAGTGTGTATATCTCTTATATACTTTT
>NW_011889068.1:623134-626546 GCF_000151845.1 Pteropus vampyrus
GGTTGTTTTCATGTCTTGGTCACCGTGAATAATGTTGCTATGAACATCAGGGTACATATATCTTTATGGATAAACATTTTCAGTTTGGGGTGGTGGTGGTAAATGCCCAGAAGAGGGATTGCTGGGTCATATGGTAACTATTTTTATTTTTTGATGAACCTCTATACTATTTTCTATAGTGACTGCACCAATTGACAATCCTACCAGCAGTGTATGAGGATTCTCTTTTCCCCACAATCTCTCCAGCACTTGTTATTACTTGTCCTGTTCATGACGATAGCCATTCTAAGATGTGAAGTGGTATCTCATTGTGGTTTTGATTTGCATTTCCCTAATGGCGAGTGAAGTTGAACATCTTTTCACATGTAAGTTGGCCATTAGTATACCTTCTTGAGAGAAGTGTCTGTCCAGGTCTTCTGCCCATTTTTTAATTAGAATGTTTGTTTTTTATTGTTGAGTTGTATAAGTTCTTTATATATTTTAGTAAGTATTAGCCCCTTGTCGTAGGCATTGTTTGCAAATATCTTCGCCTGTTTAGATGGTTACCTCTCTATCTTATTGTTGGTTTCTTTGCTGTGCAGAAGTTTTTTAGTTTGATGTACTCCCATTCATTTATTTTTGCTTTTACTTCCCTTGCCTTTGAGGTCAAATTCATAAAATCCTCTTTAAATCCAAAGCCTGTGAGTTTAGTACCTATGTTTTCTTCTATATAGTTTATTGTTTCAGGTCTTATATTCAGGTCTTTTATCCATTTTGAGTTAATCGCGGTGTATGGTGACAGGTAGCAGTCTAGTTTCATTCTTTTTCACGTGGCTTTCCAATTTTCCCAGCACCATTTGTTGAAGAGGCTTTCCTTTCTCCATTGTGTGTTTTTGACTCCTTTGTTGAAAATTATTTGCCTATATATACGGGGGTTTATTTCTGGACTCTCAATTCTGTTCCATCATTCTGTGCATATGTTTTTCTGCCAATACCATGCTGTTTTGATTATTATTGCTTTGTAGTATCTTGAAGTCAGGCAGAGTGATACCTTTGACTTTGTTCTTTTTTTCTCAGGATTGCTTTGGCTGTTCAGGGTCTTTTGTGATTCCATACAAATCTGATGATTTTTTTTGTCCTATTTCTTTAAAAAATGCCATTGGGATTTTGATGGGGATTGCATTAAATGTGTATGTTGCTTTGGGTAATAAGGTCATTTTAACTATGCTGATTCTTGCAATCCATGAAGACTGAATATCTTTCCATTTTCTGTGTCTTCAATTTCTTTTAATAATGTCTTATAGTTTTCAGTGTATAGGTCCTTCATGTGTTTCGTTAGGTCTATTCCTAGGTATTTTACTCTTTTTGTTGTAATTGCAAAAGGAATTGTTTGGGTTTTTTTTTCATTTCTTTTTCTGAAAATTCATTGTTAGCGTATAGGAATACTATGGTGTTTTATACATTGATTTTTGTATCCTGAAACTTTACTGTATTTGTTTATTGTTTCTAATCGTTTTTTAATGGAGTCTTTAGGGTTTCCTATATAGAGAATCATGTCATCTGCAAATAGTGACAGTCTGACTTCTTCATTCCCAGTTTGGATGCCCTTTGGATGCCCTTTATTTTTTTCTCTTGCCTGAATACTCTGGCTAGGACTTCAACACTATATTGAATAATAATGGTGACAGCAGACAGCCTTGTCTTGTTTCTGATCTTAAAGGGAAGATTTTTAGTTTCTCATCCTTTTGGATATCTTGCCACCAAAAATCCTTGCAATCTTGGCCTCTCTGAAGTCCGAACTCTGTTCTGAATTCAGCAAGATCACAGTGCTTTTTGGGTTTCTTTCATGCTGTATACTGGACACTCGAGGCAGGAAGTAGGGGCAATGTAGGACTTAGTTCATATGCTTCCCTTCTTTCAAGGATCATCGTCCTGTGCTACCTGTTGTCCAATGTCTGAAAACCATTGTTTTATATATTTTGTGCAGGTTGCTAGAGTTTCGGCAGGAGAGTAAATCCAGTCTGTTACTTCATCAGAGCCAAGAGGAGAAGTTCCTTTATTGATTTTTTTATTGACATGTTTCTAATTCATTTATAATATTTCTGTCCTAAATATTCTAAAGATTTCCTTAGGAAAGTTTTCTCTCCACCAGATACATATTTACCCATATTTTATCAGAGTCTCTTTGTGGCTTCATTTTGCTTAAGAAATAGTCTCTTCATCTCCCTTTCTTTCATACTTCCCTTGCCCTTTCTCCCTTGTTCCCCATTCTCTCTCACTTCCCTTCCTCTTCCACAATTCCTTCTCTTCTTCTACCTTTCTTCCCTTACTGTTTTTCTTTTTCTCTTCCTGTTTTTCCTGTTGACCTCCCTTTCATCCTCCCTGCCTCCTATAGAGATAGGATAGATAATATAGTTTATTGCTGTATCCCAGTGCTTATTTTAAGACTGTCTCACAAAAATTAGACCCTCATTATATAAATTCTGTAATAAATAATAAAATTTCACAGATAATAAAAAAATCTCTTATTCAGTTTTTTTCCTGGCACCTGTGACAATTCAGTTTAATAAACATCATTGGGAACCTATTGAGTGCCACAAACTATGCTATGTTGTTGAATTATAAAGATGAGATTACAACATTGGCTCTGCCCTCAAGGAATTTCTAGTATGGTGATAGAGATGAGCAATAAATAGATGATTTTAAATCTTTATGCTAATACATGGAGGAGGAGCATTTTTAGCCCAACCCAGAAGTTTAGGGAAAGCTTGCTAGAAGGGATGATGAATAAGATCTTGCAAGATAAATAAAAGTAGGAAGGGCAACAACAGTATGAATATACTTAACAATACTGTGCACTTAAAAATGATCAAGATGATAAATTTTATGTTATTTGTTTCCCCTCTCCTGCCCCCGCAAAAAAAAAAAAAAAAAGAATAGGAAGGGTGTTCCAAGTAGAGAATGGCTTGATCAAACTGTCACCTAAAAAATTGACCCATGAGAAATTTTGATGATATATAGTCCTTTCTCTTGCCTGGTTAATTATTTCAAACTGTATATTTACCTTTATTTTTTTCCTTCTCAGAGTTGGGTATCAGAAATTAAAAAAGAAGAAAATAAAATACACTTTCATGAAACTGAAACATTTCCAGCAATGAAAGAAAATTTGCCTCCAGTTCGTAGCTCAGACAGCTGTCTTCATGTTGCCAAAGTAGGCCTTTTTGGTGTGGGGTGTGGGTGGCAGGGAAAGAAGGTTGTTGTTGGTTATTAAGAGAGTATCTCAGTTTAATCAATGTAGCCAAAATGTGATGTCCTTTAGGAAAGCCGGGGATCTTTTTAAGCTGGTGATGTGCCATTATCTTCTTGAATAGGCTGTATTTCATCACTTGGAAATCAAAATGAAATAGCCTTTTCCTTTGAAGACTTGCATCTT
>NW_011889068.1:626596-628771 GCF_000151845.1 Pteropus vampyrus
AATTGAATTTTGTAAAATGAATTTTCTGCATTTATTGAGATGAACATACAGTTTTCTTTGTAATCTGTTAGTAAAGTAAATTATGTAGTTCACTGTTTTCCAGTGTTATACCAACCTTTCATTCCAGGATAAACCCTACTTGGTCATAATGTGTCTTTTTTATATATTGCCGGATTTGATTTGCCAAAATTTTGTGGATTTATGTGTCTATAATCATGAGAGATTCTGGTCTAAAGTTTTCTAGTAATGTCATTGTTTGGTTTTGGTAGCAGGGTAATACATAGAATGAGTTGGGAAATGTTCTCTCTTCTATTTTCTAGAAAAGTTTGTGTATAATCGATATTATTTTTTTCCTTAATTGTTTCTAGAATTCACCGTTGACATCTGGGCCTGGGTTTTTCTTTACAGGAAAGATTTTAACTGTGAATTCAATATCTTTATAGATATAGAACTATTCAGATTATCGTTAGAGTTCTCTCTCTATCTAGGTACTTCCTCTGGGATGTCTTTTTCCCTCCCTTATCTACCTTCCTCCCTCCCTCCCTTTCCTCTGGTAACCACTAAACTGGGTCCATGAGTCTCTGTTTTGTTCTTTTGTTGCTTTCAGTTTTACATCCCACATGTAAGTAAAATCATATGGCTCTCAACTTTTTCTAACTGATTTATTTCACTTAGCATCTAATCTCAAGATCCATCCATGTTGTTGCAAATGGAAGTATTTCATCTTTTCTTATGGCTGAATAATATTCCATTGTGTATATATACCACATCTTCTTTATCCAGTCATGTATTAAAGGACACTTCGGTTGTTTTCATGTCTTGGTCACCGTGAATAATGTTGCTATGAACATCAGGGTACATATATCTTTATGGATAAACATTTTCAGTTTGGGGTGGTGGTGGTAAATGCCCAGAAGAGGGATTGCTGGGTCATATGGTAACTATTTTTATTTTTTGATGAACCTCTATACTATTTTCTATAGTGACTGCACCAATTGACAATCCTACCAGCAGTGTATGAGGATTCTCTTTTCCCCACAATCTCTCCAGCACTTGTTATTACTTGTCCTGTTCATGACGATAGCCATTCTAAGATGTGAAGTGGTATCTCATTGTGGTTTTGATTTGCATTTCCCTAATGGCGAGTGAAGTTGAACATCTTTTCACATGTAAGTTGGCCATTAGTATACCTTCTTGAGAGAAGTGTCTGTCCAGGTCTTCTGCCCATTTTTTAATTGGAATGTTTGTTTTTTATTGTTGAGTTGTATAAGTTCTTTATATATTTTAGTAAGTATTAGCCCCTTGTCGTAGGCATTGTTTGCAAATATCTTCGCCTGTTTAGATGGTTACCTCTTTATCTTATTGTTGGTTTCTTTGCTGTGCAGAAGTTTTTTAGTTTGATGTAGTCCCATTCATTTATTTTTGCTTTTACTTCCCTTGCCTTTGAGGTCAAATTCATAAAATCCTCTTTAAATCCAAAGCCTGTGAGTTTAGTACCTATGTTTTCTTCTATATAGTTTATTGTTTCAGGTCTTATATTCAGGTCTTTTATCCATTTTGAGTTAATCGCGGTGTATGGTGACAGGTAGCAGTCTAGTTTCATTCTTTTTCACGTGGCTTTCCAATTTTCCCAGCACCATTTGTTGAAGAGGCTTTCCTTTCTCCATTGTGTGTTTTTGACTCCTTTGTTGAAAATTATTTGCCTATATATACGGGGGTTTATTTCTGGACTCTCAATTCTGTTCCATCATTCTGTGCATATGTTTTTCTGCCAATACCATGCTGTTTTGATTATTATTGCTTTGTAGTATCTTGAAGTCAGGCAGAGTGATACCTTTGACTTTGTTCTTTTTTTCTCAGGATTGCTTTGGCTGTTCAGGGTCTTTTGTGATTCCATACAAATCTGATGATTTTTTTTGTCCTATTTCTTTAAAAAATGCCATTGGGATTTTGATGGGGATTGCATTAAATGTGTATGTTGCTTTGGGTAATAAGGTCATTTTAACTATGCTGATTCTTGCAATCCATGAAGACTGAATATCTTTCCATTTTCTGTGTCTTCAATTTCTTTTAATAATGTCTTATAGTTTTCAGTGTATAGGTCCTTCATGTGTTTCGTTAGGTCTATTCCTAGGTATTTTACTCTTTTTGTTGTAATTGCAAAAGGAATTGTTT
>NW_011889068.1:629651-648260 GCF_000151845.1 Pteropus vampyrus
CATTGGCTCTGCCCTCAAGGAATTTCTAGTATGGTGATAGAGATGAGCAATAAATAGATGATTTTAAATCTTTATGCTAATACATGGAGGAGGAGCATTTTTAGCCCAACCCAGAAGTTTAGGGAAAGCTTGCTAGAAGGGATGATGAATAAGATCTTGCAAGATAAATAAAAGTAGGAAGGGCAACAACAGTATGAATATACTTAACAATACTGTGCACTTAAAAATGATCAAGATGATAAATTTTATGTTATTTGTTTCCCCTCTCCTGCCCCCGCAAAAAAAAAAAAAAAAAGAATAGGAAGGGTGTTCCAAGTAGAGAATGGCTTGATCAAACTGTCACCTAAAAAATTGACCCATGAGAAATTTTGATGATATATAGTCCTTTCTCTTGCCTGGTTAATTATTTCAAACTGTATATTTACCTTTATTTTTTTCCTTCTCAGAGTTGGGTATCAGAAATTAAAAAAGAAGAAAATAAAATACACTTTCATGAATCTGAAACATTTCCAGCAATGAAAGAAAATTTGCCTCCAGTTCGTAGCTCAGACAGCTGTCTTCATGTTGCCAAAGTAGGCCTTTTTGGTGTGGGGTGTGGGTGGCAGGGAGAGAAGGTTGTTGTTGGTTATTAAGAGAGTATCTCAGTTTAATCAATATAGCCAAAATGTGATGTCCTTTAGGAAAGCCGGGGATCTTTTTAAGCTGGTGATGTGCCATTATCTTCTTGAATAGGCTGTATTTCATCACTTGGAAATCAAAATGAAATAGCCTTTTCCTTTGAAGACTTGCATCTTGAGTTTACTGCCTTTCCTCGTTTTTTTCTTTCGCTGTTCTGTCTCTTGTATTCTGACCAGTTTTGATGAGCATATAAGATCCAATTCAGTGTGCGAGAATTTCAGGGAATAATTTTATGTATCCAGTAGAAGCAGAGAGGAAATAAGTTCATACATAACTAACTGTGAATTTAAAGTATTAAACAGATACTTTCAAGCAGTTATAAATGTCTTTCCTTTGATCAGTGCATGTTTGTTTTCCCCCTTATCCCCAAACCCTTATGATTATTTCTCTGTGGTTCATCCCTATTTTGTCATGTAGACCTCTCCTTTTTAACCCATGGGTTCCATAGAGAAAGGGCCTTTTGCAGTTCCAGGTCCATTTACTTAACTTTAAGTTGAAACTGAGCTTCTTGGCATCCGCTGGACCATGATATTACAGAACTTAGCCCTTGTGTCCTGGACACTGGGGGTCTCTGGGCTTTCATGTGGATCACACGTTCCATTCACTCTGCCCTACTTTTTTTTTTTTTTTAACTTTCATTTCAGAAAGGTTGGCTACCCTAGTCTCTTCATTCTGGGCTAACTTATTCTTGTTATTCTCATTTCCTCTTTGAATCCTCAATTTTATTTAAAAAAAATCCATCGCCCTCATCACTCTGCTCTCTGATAATTTACTTTCCTGGGTCTTTTTACTCCCCATTAGGAATTACTCAGGTAACTGAGGTATACAGTGTTTTTGTTGTTGTTGTTGTTGTTTTGGTTTGTTTTCTTTTTTTCTTTTTTGCCAGTGATAAGGATGCTACTATCTATAATCAATGAATTTATATTAATTGAACACCTATTATGTGCTAATTCTATACCCAGAAAGTATAACAATGAATAAAGCTTGGTCTCTGCCCTCAAGGAGCTTATGGTCCAGTGGGGTAGGCATAGTGGTTCTCAAAGCATGGTCTGTGGACCCTGGTCATCCCAGAGATACTTCCAGGGGGTTCCAGGATGTCAATGCTATTTTGACAACTAATGCTAATGCTCTGTCTTTTTCATGGTGTAGATTTACCTCAGCACAAACCAAGGCAGTGGTGCCAAACTGTACTTGTAGTCATTGTTTTCTCCACTGCTCTACACTCACAGTAATAAATTCCAACTTAACATAAAAATGTCTTAGATGAAATACTAAAACTTATTTTGTTAAATCTTGAATCTTAGGACACGTGTTTATAACATTCTGTGTGACAAAATGGGAAGTATGCAGAAAGTACTTCATCATGAAGTGAAATATGATTGTTATCTCTGGAAAAACACTTAGGTGATTAAGTTGCCAGCTTTAAGTAGCCACTTTTTCCTGGAATAATTTATATTCAGAAGAGCGACTGACAAACTGGTTATCAAGACTTGGGTTTTTGGCAGACATTGTTTTGAATATGAATGAAGTGGGCTTGTCACTTCATGGAAAACTACCGACAGTGTTTTTTGCCAGTGATAAAACCTGAGCTTTCAAGTACAGTTAAGAGTATTTCATATTCTCATGTGGCTCTTGAATGTAAGCCACATTGTGACAAAATAATTTTCCCTTAAAGAGAATACTTAAAGACTTTTCTGATGAGCTCCATGAATATATGAACAAATACCATTTTTTAATTGTATAATGAAATATTTGACTGTTTAGAAGGTCTGCATAACTCCAAATGACTAATGCACAATGTTACAAAACTGCATGGGTAAATGACCCATTCAAAATGGTTTCAGATTATGACTAACCTTTAAGAAACCATTTAAGGAACTATGTGTGAGCCTAATGGCTGTTGATGCTTTCTTCTCATTCCCTTCTGGTGCTTGCAGTTGGCATAAGACGTAGGTTGGGTGACTTAATAGCCCCAAGTTGGAGCACGGACAAGAAAGGGCACATGACCCAAGCTAACCAATCACAGTTCTTCTCAGAGATTTCTCTAACTAAAGATAAAGAGAAGAGTCACTCTCCTTTTCCTTTCTGATTGGGAAGCCTGTGAGGTTATAACCCCAGGCTGTTTGTGACCATGTTTGCTACTACTTGGAAAAAACAAGTAGCCAGCAGGGAAAATGAAATCAGTAGGCAAAGAGAAGCAGAGACTAGGGACTGTGGGGAAAGAGAGCGAGTGCTGGAGAGAGATCATATGAATCCTTTACCTAGCAACACATTTGCCCTAGCATCAGTTTGGTTACATAAGCTAATGATTTATTCTTTTTAAATAGAATTAGTCCAGGTTGGGTGTCTGACATTGCAAACAAACCAGCTTTGACTAATACAGCAATGTAGTTATTTCTGTGTATCCAATGTCTAGGTTTTAAAAGAATGAATGATAGTTTAGTACTTTTAAAAATTATAATATAATCACTAATAATCACCTTTCACACATGTGCATTTTTAAATTTTATATATGTACTTAAAATTCTATAGATTTCTCCCAAAATAAACCATACATTTTAAGTCCTTTTAAAGCCTACTATGTATTATGTTAATAATTTTAATACTGGGGTTGTTTTGACTTCAAGGTTACCTATGTTTTTATCTTTTCAATTTGTATATCTTAATCCAATGCTTTATGTTGCATTTATAGTAAAACCTGCTAATCTTATATTCAGTATGTCTCATAAATATGATTTAATTATTTCAGGAAAAATGTTCTAAAAGTAGACCAGCTAAAAAGAAAATTCCAAGGGATTATGCAG
The DNA here is from genome assembly GCF_000151845.1 of Pteropus vampyrus. Taxonomy (NCBI): domain Eukaryota; kingdom Metazoa; phylum Chordata; class Mammalia; order Chiroptera; family Pteropodidae; genus Pteropus; species Pteropus vampyrus. The sequence continues at coordinate 633,134 of NW_011889068.1, forward strand.
AGTGGGATAAGTATGTTTTATATTTCTTTGCTTAAAATTTGTCACTGAAAAGTTCTCTACTATAAAATACTGTAATAACTTCTTAATTATTGTGAATCTGAACATGTTAAGAATACCAAGGTACTTCAATAGAGTACTAAGAATATGTGGTCACTCTTGATCTTGTTTTTCCATTAAATAAAAATCTCCTACAAAAATATTCTTTTGTTTATAAGAGCAACCAACCAAAAATAACTAATGTAATCCTTATACCCATCCAAAATAAAAAAGGACAGAAATTTCAAATTGAGATAAATTTGCCATATTTTAATTACAAAGTTCTGAAGAGTTTAGGCCTGATTAAGTTCTCACTAAATTGCATGGTTTCCAAGAGAGCCTCCAGATAACTTGTAATACAAACCTATTTTGCATTTTTGGAATATGTATTTAAAGGCACAGTGATACAAATATAAGAATATCAATAATAAATTTTATTTTCTTACTTGTATTGTACTTTTTTCAGTTTTTATTATTCTTTCTTTTAAGATTTGACGTGGAAAAGGAATGTTCAAAAATTGATGAAGATTACAAAGAAAAAACTGTAGTAAACAACAAGTCACATTTGTCTAAAATTGAAACTAGACTAGACACAACAGGTAATTGGGGAAAAATGAGAATAATTTAGTAGTCTTTACATTTTTTCACTTTTAATAAAAGCTGTCAAACTAGAAGACATTCTCTTAAAGTGTTGCAGATTTCCATTATAAGTTAATGGATTTTCTCCACAAGTTGACCACTTCTAACAAATTCAGATCTATCCTTCAGCTAATTAATTTTATATGAGTAATAGTTTTACTATTTAAATTTAGTAAGACTTAAAAATATAAACCTATTTTTTACTGTAATTTATTTGTTTTTCATTCCTCTTTTGAATCCCTTTTTCCTTCAAATTTCTCACATTTTTTTTCTTTTTGCTTTGAAACAAAAAGATGGAGCAGTTTGGTTTCATTTGAAGTCCATAGATGTATAGCACCTTTGAAGTGAAACCTAAAAAAACCTAAACCATCAAAAATTGTGAATGATTAAAAAAAAAAGAATCATTCTTAAACTTAGGAAACTTTTCATTTTTAAAACTTTATTTTGTAATTTTCTACTTCTGTTAAAATAAGGATTCTTGGATTAAAATTTTTTTTTAATTTTATTAAATTATATTTTAGCTTACAGCAGGTAACATTTATTTCTAGGTCTAACTGAGAAGGAAAAGGATTTTCTTGCTACTCATGAAAAGGAAAAAGGAAATGAGGCTTTCAACTCAAGAGATTATGAAGAGGCTGTGAAGTATTATACAAGGTGAGCAGATTTTTGTTGTGGTTTAAACTTGCCATTAAAAAAATGACAATATTTAAATTTAATTGTTGAAATGATATAAATAAGCTAAATAGTTTATATCAGAATCACTAAAGATATTATATTTGTGATTTATCATAAATTCACTTGTGTTCGCCTTGTTTTTTCAATATTTTTCTGAAAGTTTCCACCTACTTCCACTTTTGACAGAAGTCCAGACTTTCCTATTTTATAGAGAATTTAGAAGCCATCTAAAAGGAACTGATAGAAAGTCCAAAAAGCATAGAGGTTAAGAAGTCAGACTGCCCGGATCTACTCCCGGTACTTATGGTTCTACCTCTTACCACAGGGCGTTTACACATGCTGGTTCCTCTGTCTAAAATACTCTTCTCTCCTCTCATTATCTTTTAATTCTGACTTGTCCTTCAGATCTCAGCTCATGCTTCACTTCTTTGGAGAAGACTTCTGTGACATCCCAGACTCGCTTAAATCTTCACTTTAATACATTCCCACCACCACCGCCCCTCCTCACCAACTGATAGGCTCCTATAGTAATCTTATCTTTCTTTTATAGCACTTGTTGGATGTACAATTTAAGTTTGTGTGATTTGATACTAACAGGACTGTAAGCTCTGTAAGAGCAGAGGCTACTCGTTAGTTTTTTTATACCATTGTATTCCCCAGCAAAATACCTGGTTCACAGCAGGTGTTCAATAAAACTTGTATGAACTTTTGAAGCTCTTACAGTCTACGAAAAGTAAACTAAAGTTCCTAAAATGCTGTTATAGACAAACTGCTTATAGAATCACTAATCCACTTTTGGAAGGAAGATTTTTTTTCAATATTGTTTGTGTCTCTAGAGAAGTTTTTCTTGGACTGTTTAAGTGAACATGCGAGGTAAAGAGGATATTTATGTATCAGTCATTTAGTACAGCCTCCCCTCTCCAGCCAGTGTGGATGTCAGTTCTGACATTGTTCTTTTTCTTGTAGATTTCCACTGATGGAGAATGGCTTATCTATTACAAGGGACAAAATTTTTCTTGTGTTCTTTTGAGAAATCAAGGAGTTGAAGAATTAAAGCAGCATAGTGTGATGGTTGAGGGAACTCACACTGCCACTTTATTCCTTTGGGCAGATTCTTCATCTCTTTTGCCTCAGTTTTCTCATTGTGATGGGCTATAGTAGTGCCTACCTCAGCGCAGCTATGAGGATCAAATAAAACACACCAAAAGTCAAGTCAAGATAACATGGTGACAAAGAGAGCAGGTGTAGACTCTTTGGGTTTGAATCCTGACTCTTCCCTCTACAAGCTTGTGGCCTTGGGCATATTACCTAACCTTTCAGTTGCATCTATTTTCTCATCTGCAAAATGGGGAGAGCGGTGATACCGCCTTTGTGGATTGTAATGAGGATTAGATGAGTTTAGCGTCTAGTGCCTGGCATATGGGAGGCACTCAGGATCTGGTACTCTTATTATTTATTCTTACATAAATTTTCCATGTCTGATATCTACCCAACCATATAACTTCTTTATGATCTTAGTAAATTGACCCTTTTCATGACTCCATTTTCATCTTCTATTCCTCTTTCGAATTTAGAAAAGTCAGTGTACTGATACCCTTATCTTTCCTATATTTATGTATAGGCTGTTTCACAGCATTCCAAATCAACTTTTTAAGCAACGGTCAGATATGTTGTAGTTTTTATTTCTATTATTTTGCACTCATACCCTTAATCTAACAAAATTTGCTCTCTGAAAGTCTGTGTTCTTTATTCCACTGACTACCATCCTCTGTTTTATTAAATTTGTTTGATTAAATTATGATCATTTCCTTAAGGTTAAATCTACTTTTAGATTACAAACTAACTTGTGTCTGTTAACACAATAACAATTTAATAAAGGATATTAGTTGTGGTTGGTTGCTCCATTTCTTTGCACTTGGAGATTATCCCTACCATGTGGAAAAAAAAGTTTTTGATATATGATGTGAACTAAACTGTTTTTTAGGAGCTCTATGATAGTTACATTCCCATGTTACCGCTAAAGCTTGAGTCAACTTTAAACTTCTTAACTAGATATTTAAGTATCTGTCTAATGTTGATTTAGTATGTTTGTAGAATTGTATCTTATTACTTTTGATGATGCTGGCTATATTAGTTTACTGGGACTGCCATAACAAAGTACCACAGGCTGGATGGCTTAAAGAACAGAACTTTCTTTTCTCACAATTCTGAAGGCTAGAAGTCTGAGGTCAAGGTGTCGGCAGGTTTGGATTCTTTTGAGGCCTCTCTTCTTGATTTATAAATGATTATCTTCTCTCTGCATGTTCAAGTAGACTTCTGTCTGTGTGTGTCTGTATTCTAATCTCCTCTTCCTATAAGGACACCAGTCATACTGGATTAGTGTCCACCTTCATGACCTCATTTTAACTTAATCACATGTTTAAAGACACTGTCTCCAAATACAGTTACATTCTGAGGTACTGAGGGTTAGGACTTCACCGTATGAAGTTTGGGGGGCACAATTCTGCTTATAACACAGGATATAACTGTTTCATTTATAACTTTAGCTGAGTTTCTCCATCTTCTTATATTTACCACTGGCCTACCTGTTGCCAATGAGTGTCTCTTTTATAGAAGCCTATCAGTGCTTCCCACCGTAGCGGCCTATAACAACCGAGCTCAAGCAGAACTCAAACTACAGAACTGGAACAGTGCTTTTCAGGATTGTGAAAAGGTCTTGGAGTTAGAACCTGGAAACTTAAAGGGTAAAGAATATTTATAAAATGCTTTTAATTTACAGTAGGATCCACTCATATTTGCCCTAAAAATATTTCAAATAAATTAAAATTTCTACATGTGAAATTTACCTTCATAAAATTACTTTTAACTTCATGTTTAACTTGGAATTTAAGTTCCTGATTATTTGCATTGAGGTAGTATTTTTGAAGAACTATCTCAAGCTTGCATTTAACTGTGGGGTTTTTTCTTTCAATTTTTTTTTTATTTTGTAAAATTCATGTAAGATTTACCATCTTAATCATTTTTAAATGCACAATTCAGTGGTATTAACTACATTCATACTGTTGTACAGTCATTACAGTGATGATTATAGGGAACATTTTTATAGAAAATGAAATGATTATAGGGAACATGCTTATAGAAAACATTTTTGTTTAGTAAAAGCTTCCCAATATTGCAGTACAGTGTGGTGCCTCTGAAAGGTTGAAGTTTAGAGTCTCTGTTTTTGCAGAAGCTGGCAGGGCCTGGGCTGTCACAGGGCCAGATGGTTGGAGGGGACAGTTGTCTGATGCAGCCTCTTCTCTTTACCTCAGTATCATTTTCTTTGTGTTCAACAATATGAAAATGGGTGTAGTTAAGCTCTGCACGACTGCATCCTAAACTGTTCTGTGCTACTTATATTCTTCCACTTGAGAAATATATTATAACCATAATACCATAATGATAAAAAAATGTATCTTTTATTTCGGTAAATTCCCAGCTCTTCTACGCCGTGCTACTACATATAAACATCAAAACAAGCTCCAGGAAGCTATCGAAGATTTGCATAAAGTACTGGATGTTGAACCTGATAATGAGTTGGCCAAAGTAAGTACAGAAAGTGATTCCTCATGAAATTCTATAGCTTACTATTTCTGTATTTACATTTAAATGATATCAATCTTGCTGCATACATGATGTTGAGGATTAAGTCACAGCTTTAAAAAGCAGGTATATCCCAGACACCCCAAAGTGTTTATATCTATTTGAAATGGAAGAAAGTAATACTTTTCTTTGAGCTAATCTCAGCTTATTATACAGAGTAGTATAGAAGTTTCCTAGGTAAGATTAGGCATAAACTTGATGGCTATGAAAGAGTGTTTCTCTCTGTAACTTGCATGGTAAAAATTGCATCATCGACAGCAGACTGACTCAGATATGCACTTAAGAGGATCTGTGTTAAGGCCTGAAGAGTAGAAGTAAGTGCTGAGAACCGTGAAGGTCTGAGATTTTACCCTACTTGCAAATTAACAAGAAGAATATACAAGACTAGAAGAATACACAAGACTCCTGGGTCAGACTCATGGCATGGCAAGCCGATGAGCTTCAAGTTCATTTCAGGTCCCCTGGCCCTCAAGTCTCATGGGGGTGCGCAGAATGGCCCAGATAGATGCTGCACTATGCTGAAAAGCAACACAAACTTTTCTGAAAAGTGATTTAAGTACATTGCATCAAAGATCTTAAAAAATACATATTCATTACTATCTGAATTTCTAGATTTATAACCCAAGTTACAGTTGAGGAATCCCAAATTTATGAAACCCCCATCTTTCATAATGGGATGTAAGCAAACCTGTCTCAGTATAAGAGGGAAACATCTTTATTTTACTGGAGAGCAAAGAAAACTTGCTCTCTCCTCTGAAGGGAAATACTCTTATTTTCCAAGGCTGTTCTCAATACAAACATCCTTAAAGATAGTTTAGAACAAAGGCTGTTTAATTCCTCTGCTCACAGTATATTTAGAAATGTAAGAAACCCATGGAGAACTGTCTTCCAATAATAAGTTGTTAATGTTTCCACGTACACCTGTTGTGTTATCTATCGTACTTTCTCTGAGGGGCAGCTGACATCCCTAGTGTATCAGCTGCATTTGGCAAGTCAGCATTTCAGTGGATTCGATTTAGGGCTGAGCATTTTTCCCCATAGTATTTCCTTTTTATTATGTTATATTTAGTGTGTGTGTGTGTGTGTGTGTGTGTGTGTGTGTGTAAACATATCTAGGAAGATGATCATCAGAATAGCAATAGTGTTACCTGAGTAGCAGGATTTCAGATAAGTTTTCTTTCTTTTTCGTACTTGTTATGCTTTAAGTTTTTTATAACTGACATGTATGATTATAATCAGACAAAGCAATGAATTTGTTTGGAAAAAAAAACAGACCACCATAAAAAGACTTACCTTGGTTACTTTTATTCACTTTCTGATAGCTTCATACTCTTACCTGAAAGAATGTGTTATATTTTTTTTATTAAATGAAAACATAGTCTTTAATATGGTGATTATGTTGCAGAAAACTTTGTCAGAGGTTGAAAGAGATCTGAAAAATTCTGAACCTGCATCTACGACTCAAACGAAAGGGAAAAGGATAGTTATTCAGGAAGTAGAAAACTCGGAAGATGAAGATGGAAAGGACAGTGGAAGAAAACATGAAGATAGCAGTGAGGATACAAGTAAAACATCTTTTCTCTTTTGGTTGTGCAAAAAACTGCCTTTTTATGTGACAAGCTGTCTCAAATTTTCTATTTGTACAGAAATTCTTAGTCTGTCAAACTTTTCCTAGCTTTATCTTGTAAATTCACAATTAAGTTTTTTCTTAATCTTTTTCTTAATGTAGCTCTTTTTCTTTTTCCTTTTCTTCGTTGAGGTATAATTGACATATAACATTAAATAGTTTCAGGTATATATCATAATGATTTGATATTTGTATATATTGTGAAATGATCACCACAATGTCTAGTTAACATAGCTCATCTTTTTCTTAATACAATCTCCCAAACCCATTTTTCTTCTTAAACTGACACACTTTTCTAGTGCTCAATTTAATTCCTGATCATCACCTTTAAATGCAAATGTCTATGTCTTTCTGGTACCAATAATTTGCAAGTTAACCTTAAGTGTCTCTCTTAGATGATTGTTTTATATACAGCTATTGGTTGCAAACAAATATGTCATAGCTTCAAGGGGTTATATACCTATATGAATGCATTGTTGCTAGAAAATTGCTATGTGTGCGCTCAAAAAGATTTTTAAATATGCAATTTCGCTTTTAATAATTTACAAAAAAAATCTAGACTTGATAAAGCTTAATATGTGTCATATAAAACAATGAAAGTTACATCAACTTGAAGGGGAAAGATCTGCCTATTATTTGACCAGGAGGGGAAAAATTTTTCTCCCTTCTTGAGAGCCCCTTAGCAACCAAGGGGAAATACCAATTTTGAAAATCATTCATGGGTAAAAATCAACTTCAAGAAATTCAACAGAATATTTTAATTTTGAGAGAAATATAAAATGATCAATTCAACTTAAATAAAGAACAGGAAGTATAAGTTTTTATTTTTTTAATGAAAATAAATATAATGTAAAATATATACTTCAGGTTAAAGTATGATCAGTTAAGCTAGAATAAAGACAAAGGGACAGAAAAGTAAGAGAGAGAGAGGAGGACACAAGAATAGGAGCACGAGAGAGATGGGAAAGGAAGACAGAGCATCAAAATGATGAAAAAGGGAGAGACTAAGGTAAAAAGTTTTTCACCTTTCAGCCTGATTTTAAGTAAGTGCTTTCAGCAAATGTTTTTAGCTCAGAGTAATTAGCCACGTGTCTTACAATTAAAGGAAATTATTTAAATTATTTAAAATCTTACCTGGAATAAGATGTAGTATAAACTATATCAGTTGCTACTATTTAAAAATTATCTTAAAATTTTATGTATGGTAAAAACATACTTTTTTGGTATATAGTTTTGACATGTATATAATTTCATGTAACTACCACCACAATCAGTATACAGAAGAACTCCATCATGCCAAAAAAAACTCCTTTTTGCTCTCCCTTTAGCCAAACCCTTCCCTCATCCCAACTCTTGGTAACCGTTGATCTGTTCTCTGTTTCTATAGTTTTACCTTTTCCAGAATGTCGTATACCATAAAAGGAATCAGAGTATGCAACTCTTTGAGACTAGCTTTCTTCACTTAGCATACTGTCACTGACATTCATTCATATAGTTGCGTGTATCTGTGGTTCATTCCTTTTAAATGCTGAATAGTATTTCATTATATGAATATACTGCAGCTTGTTTATTCCTTCTCTTATTCAAGGAGATTCAGGTTGTTTCCGGCATTTGATATTTATGAATAGAGCTGCTATTAACATTCTCCCACAGGTTTTGGGTAAACATACGATTTCTGGGTCACATGGTATGTGTATGTTTAACTTTAAAAAACATTTCCAAACTGTTTTTTCAGATGGCTGTACCATTTTGTCTTCCCACTGGCAACATATAAGGGTTCTAGTTCTTTATCATTCTTGTCAGTGTTTGGTATTGTCAGTTTTATTATTATTTTTTTAATTTTAGCCATTTTATTAGGTGTATAGTGGTCTCATGGTTTTAATTTGCATTTTACTAATGGTAAATGATGTTGAACATTTTTTCATGTGCTTATTTGACATCTCTGTGTCATTTCTGGTGAAATATCTGTTCAGTTTATACCACCAGTTTTTAAAATTAGGTGGGTTGAGTTTTGAGAGTTCTTTGCATATTTTTGGTACAAGTCCTTTGTTAAATATGATCTTTACAAATATTTTCCCCTGTTTATAGCTCATTTTTTCACTCTTAATATTGTCTTTCACTGAAAAAAGTTCTTCAATTTGAGTAGAGTGAGATTCATCAAAAATTTTAAATGGACTGTGCTTTTGATGTTATATCTAAGATGCTTTGCCTAACCCAAAATTATGAGGATTTTTCTCCTGTTTTTTTTTTATAAATGTTTCATAGTTTTATGTTTTATATTTAGATATATGTCCATTCTGAGTTAATTTTTTTAATTGAGATATAATTGACATTATATTAGTTTGAGGTGTACAAAACAATGATTCTGTATTTGTATGTAATCTTGTGGTAATCATTTTGCAATATATACGTATATCAAATTATCACATTGTATACCTTAAACTTAACTTATACAATATGTCAGTTAATCTCAATAACGTGGTGGGGTGGGGAAGATATTAAAAGGCCCTCCTCACAAGTAGAAATGAACAAACAGGAAAAGTCTAATCACTAAAAAAATCAGTAGAACTATTTCTATGAGTAGAAATCTGAGTTGGGATTGTTGCAGAGTCAGGGTTATTATAGTGTAATATCATTTGACAGAGTGATAAGATGTTCCTCCCTCAGACGAGTGTCATAGAGACGCAATAGTTCCAATCAGGTCTCCAGGCAGCCAGGAACTTTACAAGAACCATTTCTGATTCTGTCATTCATGCCCCCATATTTATTTTTTAAATTAGGGAATATACAAAAATATGTAAGATTCAGAAAACAAAAATGTCTTGATAGGAAGAATATAAATTTTAAAACAAGTTAGTTCTCTTTTATCAGGAAAGCAAGTCAAGATTAAGTGGAATGAATGGTTGGAAGCCCAGAAGTAGTCCTTTTAAGATGAAATGAAATCGTTAGAACTATCTTATGCTCACTTCTACCAAGTTCCATTGTTAGATGACATGTAAAAAGAGGTCCTAGAGCCTTGGAAAAGGAGAAATCTAAGTTGCTATTAGGAAAATAATGTTACAGCCAAGAGGGAGATTATCAAATTGGAATCTTTACGCGTGGTTTCCCATCCCACCACATTCCAAGAAAGAATTTTTAGTCATTATGGGGTATGATGCAAGAAGCCCTTTGTTTTTTTTTTTAAGCACATGAAGACCATGAAAAAATACAGCAATTAGTATTTTGTGTCCTTAGCTGATAATGCTGCTCCTCTGGGAGTTCAACTTGGGTTGGCCAGGCCCAGTTCATCCAGACTGAGGTATAACATTGGTTTATATAGCATACAAATGGATTTAACTTAATAAGTGGCGATTATTGAGCATCTACTCTGTGCTCAGGTTCTAAGATAAGACAATCGATAGGCTTTCTTCACCTGTTCTTCTAAAGACTAGTATGAAGAAATACCTGCCTGTTTGTCAGATTTATTAAATCTGGGAATTTGAATTTGTGGGCTTTCTCGGAAACTCCCCATCTATTCGTAGAGATGCATTTCCTTCCCTCATAGAGAGCATTTCCTTCTCTGTAGAGAGCATTTAGAAGTGGCCATCATCTTACAACTGTAGCTGTCAGAAACTTTGGTGTTTAGTCTATGTCCTTATAGAGTCTGTGAGAAGTAATCAGAGGAAAGTAAGCATCTTGCCTCCCTTGTGCTGTTGCTTATTCCCATTTAAAAATGAAATATAAGAAAATTAAACAGTTATTCACTAACAGAAGAATGAAATATAAATATTTCTCTTGACCTAGAATTGGTGGGATCAGGAGAGTAGAAGGGTGGGGTTTTCAGAGTTAAAACAATAGACAAAATCATAAAGAGAAAAGTTAATGATTTTGATTAGTAAGAATGAAAAACCTGTGCAAGTCAGATGCCATAAAACAAATTAAAAGGCAAATGACAAATTAGGAAAAATGGCAAGAGGTTGACAACCTTGTAATATGAAGAGCTTTTATAAAACAACAAGAAAAAGTTAAAGATCTCAGTACCAAAATGAACAAAGCATATGAACAGATAAATCACTAATGAAATTAAATGATCAATAAATTTTGTATTGTTAATAAAAAGTGAAAATTAAATATTCTTTTTTTCTCCCATTAAATTGTCCAGGATGGGGGGAAAAAAGAGTATTCTTTGCTGTCAAGGTAAGGTAAAAAAAGCACTCTTTCTTTAAGATAAGATATAACTTATATGTCATAAAATTCAACATTTTCTAATTCAATGGATTTTAATATATTTAAAAAGTTGTACAACCATCACCACTAACTCTAGAACATTTTTATAATCACAAAGAGAAATCCCATATCTATTAGAATAGCTCCCATTACCCCTCCTGGCTTTCTGTCTTAGGGATTTGCCCAATCTGAATATTTCATATATATGGAGTTATACAATATGTGGCCATTTGTGCATGGCTGCTTTCACTAAGCATGGTGTTTTCAAGGTTCATTCATATTGCAGCATGCAACACTTCATTCCTTTTTATGGACAAGTAATATTCCATTGCATGAATAATATACCACATTTTCTTTTTCCATTCATCAGTTGGTGGACATTTAGGTTGTTTCCACTTTTTGGCTATTATGAATAATGCTGCTATGAATATTCATGTACAAGTTCATGTATGTGTGTGTGTGTGTACGTTTTTAATTTTCTTGGGTATATACCTAGTAGTGGAATACTAGGTTATATGGCAATTGTTTAACTCCTTGAAGAACTGCCAGGCTGTTTTCCAAAGTGGCTACAGCATTTTACATACCCACCAGCAATATATGAGGATTTTAATTTTTCCACAATCTTGTACACACTTGTTATGGTTTGCCTTTTTGATTATAGCTATCTTAGTGTGTGTGAAGTGATAACTCCTTATGGTTTTGATTTGCATTTCCCTAATAACTTTTATGTTGACCACCTTTTCATGTGTTTATTAGACATTTGTAGATCTTATTTGGAGAAATGTCTATTCGGCTCCTTTGCACATTTTACAATTAGATTGTTTTTTTATTATTGCATTGTATTTTTTATATATTCTGGATACATACAAGACCCTTATCAGATATGATTTGCATATAATTTCTTCCACTCTGTGGGTTGTCTTTTTCCTTTCTTGATAATATCCTTTGATGTACAAAAGTTTTTAATTTTGATGAAGTCCAATTTATCTATTTTTCTTTTGTGCTTGGGCCTTTGGTGTCATATAAAAATCCATTGTTAAATCCAAGGTCGTGTAGATTTATCCTTATGTTTTCTTGTAAGAGTTTTATTGTTTAGCTCATATATTTAGGTCATTGATTTATTTTGATTAATTAAGGTAGGAAGGAGTCCATCTTAACTTTGTTTTTTTTTTTAAGCACATGGAGATCCAGTTGTCCCAGCACCATTTGTTAAAGAGACTATTCTTTCTCTATTAAATGGACTTGACACCTTTGTCAAAAAAATCAATTGGCCATAGATGTATGGGTTTACTTCTGGACTCTCAATTCTATTCCACTGGTCTATATGACTATCCTTATGCCAGCACCACTGTTTTGATTACTGTAGCTTTTAGTAAGTCTCGAGTCTTGATTTTGTTCTTCTTTTTCAGTTATTTTGGCTATTCTAGACCCCTTGTAATTCCACATGAATTTGAGGATCAGCTTTTCTATTTCTCAAAAAAAGGCTCTGGAATTTTGATAAGGATTATATTGAATTTGTAGGTCACTTTGGATAATATTAATATCTTAACAACATGAAGTCTTCCTATCTTTCCTTTTATTTAATTTCTTTCAGTAGTTTTGTAATTTTAAGTGTACAAGTCCTTCACCTTCTTGTTAAATTTATTCCTAAATATTTTATTCCTTTGGATGATGTTATAAATGGAATTGTCATTGTAATTTCTTTTTTTGGATTGTTTATTGCTAGTGCGTAGAAACAACTGATTTTTTATGTTGATCTTGTACCCTGAAACTTTGCTGAATTTTCTTATTAGCTTTAGTAGTGGGGTGTGTGTGTATGTGTGTATTCTTTAGAAATATATACATATGTAGTATTATTATAATATATAATAAATTATAATTTTTATATTTCATAATTATAATTACATTCCACATATTTACATATGTAAGTATTAATTATACATCATAACATATAATATAATATATAATTATATTATTGTATGTTATATATGTAATCCTAAAAAATCTGTATAGTATCATATCATCTATAAAGAGATAGTTTTACTTCTTCCTTTACAATGTGAATGCTTTTTATTTCTTTTTCTTGACTAATTGATCAGGTTACAACTTCCAGTAGAATGTTGAGTAGCTCTTGTGAAAAGGGCATCCATGTCTTGCTCCTGATCTTCAGGGGAAAGCTTTCAGAATTTCACCATTAAGTATGATGTTAGCTGTGAGTTTTTCATAAAGTTACTGTATTACACTGAGAAATTTCATTCATATTCCTAGTTTTCTGAGTGTTTTTATCATGAGAGGTGTTAGATTTTGTCAAATTCCTTTTCAGTGTTAGTTATGATCACGTGGTTTTCCCCTTGTTCTATTAATGTGTTTTGTTTCATAGATTATCTACTATTGAACTATTCTTTCATTCCTGAGATAAGTCCCACTTGGGGATGGTGTATAATCCTTTTAATATGCTATTGTATTTGGTTTGCTTGTATTTTATTGAGGATTTTTGCATCTACCAGCTACACAAACAACCCCATCCAAGGCTACTAAAGTTCTTGTCATCTTTAGATCTAAAGGTTCTCTTTAGTTGTTGTTAAATGACACTGGCCATTACTTCCTTTGAGATTTAAATGTTATTATTGATGCCTTTCTTCTTGGTTTTGGAGGCACTATGCCCTCCTGGGTTTTCTCTCATTTGCAGGTACTCCTCCATCTCCATATGAGAGCTTCCTCTGATCATCCTTTAAGTTTTAGTATTTCTCAGGAATCCTTTGGAAGATCTGAGTGACCTAATCTACATCCAAACTTCATGATCCTTTATAAGACAGCAGCTCTTAAGTCAGTGTCCCTAGATAAGGCCACTCCTCTGATCTAGATTTGGAACCACCTCCTGAACAGCACTTCTGGAATGTCCTACAGGTAGTGCAATACCCAACAGGACTCACAAGACTTTCATGTTCTGGCCTTTGTTTACCTTTGCAGGGACTGGAAAAGTCGTTCAGGGACTTTTTGATCTTAAGAAAAGAAGTGCAGCTTTGCATTCAGTTCAGTTCATTTGCATCCCAGTTATACTGGGATTCCTAGCTCTCTGCGCTTGAACAAATTCCTTAGCTACTTCCTTGTGTTTCTGTTGTCTCCTTTGTAAAGTGATAATATTTGGTGTGAAGATTATTAAGAGGACCCATATTAAGTTCTAAATAAACTGCAGTTATTTAGTAATAGTTTTGGCTGAACACGAAGGGATGACATAAAAGGAATGTACAATACTAAGTTGTCTATTTCTCCTGATACTTGTGCTTCCATCTGTTTCAATGCTGGGTGGGGACTTGAGTAGCAGATACCAAATGAGGAAGAGTGGAGCCTTGCTCTAATAATCGTATTGGGTCCAATCTGGGGATTTATCACAGAAACAATATCTTTTTATTTTAATAATTAAGCACCTTTGGGTTAGTGATCCAAAATTGGACGTTATTTTGCTGTATAGAAAACTGTATTTGTTAGTGGCCTTAAGGTGACCGTCCACCAATTTTCATTTAAATACTTGTAGTTTTCTATTCCCTCTGTCTTTATGCTTCAAATCCTGGCTTTACCATTCATGAAACAGAATGGAAAATATATCTATTAAAAATCAGATTAGAATTTGTTAAAAGAGAAAGCTTGGAAGTCATTGTATTTAAGTGCTTTTTAGTGATGCTTTGGAATTGGTAAAAACAAAATTCAACCAAGTAAATTTGAAGATCTAAATGGCTTTATTATGCAATATGTTAATCGAACAGCATCTCATCTAGCAACTAGAAGGCACTCCAAGGAGATGTATACATTGGAAGGTTTTTATAGGCAGAAAGAGGGTGAGACTAAGAAGTTAAGTCACCTTCCCTTAGGAGAAGGCAGGTGGTCTTATCAGGCAGGTTTTTATAGGAAGCAGGGGCAAGGGAGCTCTTAGTGAAAGAAAAGAATAGGTTAATTTTGGGCCATGACATTTTTTTCTCTGTGGGGGAAGAGAACAGAGAAGAGTTTTGATCACACAGATTGCTTTTTCTTTTTTGGGGGGGTGGGGGGGTGGGGAGGAGTCGGGCATGGTGAGGGCACACATGATAGACTACTGGTGCTTGACCAAAAAAATTCTATGCTGGTTGATTAAGATTATGTTTCTGGGAGAGATTGAAACTGCAATTAAATCTAGGTTTGGTATGATGGGCTTTTAGCACAAGCGATGCCATTTGGGGTCTGTGGGTTTTTTCTTTAACAAAATAATAAATTGCTTAAAGTATCGATAAGACACCCATCAACGAAATATTTATACATTTTATATTT
>NW_011889068.1:652810-673727 GCF_000151845.1 Pteropus vampyrus
TGTAGGGCTGCAGTGCCGCTGGAGACCTCAGTCGTCTTGAAATTCTGGTGAAATTGATTTTGCTAATGGATTTTAATTGTATTTAATTAAATGTGATTTTAGGAAGTGGAAGTGCGGATGATCTAAGTATCTTATATTCAAATAGAGCAGCATGTTACCTAAAGGAAGGAAACTGCAGTGGCTGCATTCAAGATTGTAACAGGTAAACTGCCGTTTTCAGTTTTGTCAAGAGATTGTTATGTCAGTGTGCTGAGTACAGTATTTACTGTCCTCCTAGGTTTTCTGCATGAGTCTTAATTTCTTAAGGCAGTTTTAAGGTATGTTAACTAATACAAAAAAGTCAAATTCTTTTTCACATATGAAAATAGTTATAGAAGATTGTGCAAACTTTCCATTTCCACTGCTACCACTTTAATTCATGCTCTTTCTATATCAATCCTAGACTACTGGAGAAGTCGTCTAACCACTCTCTGCCTCCTCCAATCCACTGTGGCATCGGAATAACTTTTCCTCAAGCACTGTTTTGTTCAGACTGTTTCAAACAGGTGTTTACTTACTCAGTTTTGTCTTCCAGATAATTATAAATTCCTGTCGCCATGTTGCCCCCAAAACAAGCTTTCTGCTCTTATGTGGTCCACTGTAATATGCTCTGCACGCCTTTGCTTCTGAAATCCCTGCTCAGCTGCCCGCTCCGCTCGCCTGCCTGGTCACCTTCAGACTCCTCCGTCATCTTCACATCTATAACACTTGTACTGTCATTGTGTCATCCACTGCATTGGATTTTAAGCTCTGTGAGATCAGGAACCATGTTTTTATACAACTTTGCATCTCAAGCACAGTAGTGACCCATGGTACTCAACCATTTATTTACATGCTGAGATAGAGGAACATATTTACACATGAATAATAAGTATTGTTTTCTTTTACCGTTAAGTAATAAGCCTGCTTCAGGAGTCCTTTGGAAAGAAGCTACTATTAGTGCATCTAAAAACTAAAAGTCATTATGTCTTGGTTTTACCTCCACAGTCCTGGTTTACTCCTTTTATCTGGTGTAATTATTAGTATCACACCCTTTTCACTCTCAGAAGCCAGAAGCCCTAGTTTGGGCAGTAACTTCTGTGGACACCCTAACTATAAGGCGAACAATTGATTTTTTTCATTGGTGGTATCAGTTTATTGATATGCCTTAAACTTAGTAGGATCTGTGCCAACAGTTTAAAAAGAAGGTCGAGGCACTCGGAATTTTTGCCAGTTTTACATATTTGAATTTTAAATAAATGTTTATGTTCACTCTGTCCAACTTTAGACCCCATCCACTATTGTGCTAGTTCACACTAGCCAGTTGTTACAGTTTCAGGATTTTGAGTTGGTCAAAGTCAAATTGGTAACCTGAAGTCAGCCACGGTTAGAGTACTGATACTGTAAAAATTGGCAAATGCCTCATCAGGAAAGCAGAATGTTAAACATTTACCCTCACCTAAGTAACCAACAAGACTCTATGGATTTGCAGAATATCAGACATGTTGTGATTGGCAGCCAAGAACCTGTGAGAGCTAAAAAAAATAATAATAATACTTTTCCTCCCACTGTCTAAGTCCTTCTAGCTGGGCTAATCAAATTAACAGAGACAGATTAATAAGAGAAAATGAAATTTTAATACATGTGCATGGAGAATTCACATAAGCATGAAAATTCCAAAGACAGGTAAAATTGGGTATATATGTTACTTTGGGTAAAAGAGAAGGCGGGAGATGGAATCATAGATTTCAAAAGTGAGAGGAATGTACATGGCAGGTATAAATATTTGGTAGGCAACCAAGAAACAATGAGATACAGGTAGGGAGGGATTTGGCGAACAGGACCCTGCTTGAGGCTGTCCTGTCTACCATACTTAATTCTTTTGTAGAGCAGGTTTTTCTATCTGAATCTCCTGTGCAGGAAAAGGGGGAGAGTCAAAGGTTTTCTGAGTCTTTTGCTTCTTAATAACCAGCTTAAAAATCAGTATCCCAAAAGGTATAGTTTTTTGGCAAAACTTTGGTTCCCTTCAAACTTTTCAGCTCAAGTGTCTCTGGCTAATACATTACTTTTGTCTTTGGTATTCCTGCAGTGCTCAGGACTCTATTTAAAACCCAGGACCTCCAAGGGCTACTGTAGAAGTGGACTCATTTTGTCTTTAAGTGAGATCATTTCAGGTGGCATTTTCTTGCTAACACTCCTGTTTCAGTGAAGACCCAGGAGGAAGTTAAAGACGGCTTTGGCCACGGTGTCCAGGGAGGCTAGAATGGAAGTTTGTCTTGAGATGGCCTGCTGGGGAGGGGGTGTCCTTAGGTAAGAGTTGTGTTCTAGGCCAAGTACTGAACTCCATAGGGACTGACTTAATTAGTTGTTTTCTTTACCTGGCATATGGATGCCAGCATGAGAGGAATAGGGGGATTTTACTCCAAAGCAGCTCTTCTCAAACTCATTTTAATGCCAGAAAAACCATGATTTGCTATTGCGAACATGTTGAAATATGGGTGTATTTAAATTTGTATGAGCTAGGAATCATTTATTAGCAGAAATATGACTGTTTTCACTTCAAAAGATTGCATACATTTTAAAGGAAGCCTGTTTTTTAATTTTTCGGTTAATTATCTCTGTTCTTTGGAGAATTGTTTTGTGTATGAGCCTTTATTACAATATAACTGATAGCAGGAGTCAAACATTGAAAATGAGAAACTCATGGCAAAATTTAAAAGGGAGCAGAGAACCTATGAAATAACTTTCATTTATTTACCTATGAAAATAACTTTTTATGCATTTTGGGGGAAAAGTATTTGATTTTAAGTATATCAACTCTTCAGGCCTACTCTGAAGCACTTCCTCTGAGATGTTTTCCCAGGGGCACATGAAGAGAATTACCTTTGTGAGTGTAAGGAGTGTTTAAGGAGCTCAAGGGGCTCCAGGCGCTGGCCCTCTCCTCACTTCTATTTTAGGCTTCCAGGTGAAACATGAAATGGGGTTATGATGCCTAAGCAAATGTTTAAAAGCTTTATTCTAGAAATTCCTTTCTGGTTCTTATCATTGTTTATCAGCTAAAAAAAAAAAAAAAAAAAACTCTTTCATCCATTAGAGCAGATGTCTCCAACCCCTGGTCTGCAGACTGGTTCTAAGCAAAAGGTGAGTGGCAGGCGAGAGAGCGAAGCTTCATCTCTTGTTTGCAGCCGCTTCCCAGCGCTAGCATCACCGCCTCAGCTCCAGCTCATTAGACATTAGATTCTCATAGGAGCACTGGTCCCTGGTGCCAAAAAGGTTGGGGACTGCTGTGTTAGAGAACTTTTTTGGGTTATCTAAACCGCACCAAAAATCTTTCAGTGGCTTTCCACTGAGGATATTTTGATAAGTTCAGTACAAATGACTGATGCCTAGTAATTCTCTGTTTTGCTCATCTTTGCTACTTTCTGACAGAGTTGAAATTAGAAGACTGTTTAGGGCATAACTGTGTGAACTTGAATAGTTAAGCTTTTGTAAACTCCGGTTTAAAAGTGCTCTGTGTTTTTATGAATGGATGCTTTTTTTTTTTCTTTATTCCTTTGTGGAATTTCCATTTATAAGCCCATATTTATTTTCAGGATTGTGGTTAAAGAGAAAAATATCTTGCATTTACTAGGCTGAGGAGTGCTAAAAATTAGTAGTCTACCATGACGAAGTAAACGCTTGAGCTAAAGCCGACCCAGTTTGCTAAAAATTAAATGCATCATTTCACTCAATTTTAGATTCTGCGCCTACCTCAGGTCCATCTTGAGTGGATTAATAGTATCTGGGTTTTGGAAGTCTGCGGTGAAAGGGTGATAGTCTTGTGGCTGTTCGTGTTGTTAATACCCTATAAGCATTAAACTAAGCTAGATTTAAGTCAGTGGTACAGGTGATAGATTCTGGTGCCCAGAGATCTGTTTTCTAGTGGTTAGGTGTTTTTACTTGATTTTATTTTTATTTTTTATATAACTTACTGGTTACAAAAGTAACATACCTATTATAGGAAAAAATGTGAAACCCAGTACAACACAAAATGAGATTAAAATCACCCATAATCCTAACACCTAGGCAGAGCAAATTGGTTATTTTTCAGAGAAATGAAGCTAATTAAGCTTAGTGACATTTCTAGAACAACTTCTGTGGTGCAGACTGCAAGAACACACCCACATGTGCAGTTCAGTGTCTGTACTCTGGAGAATTGTGAAGGGGTGCAAGTGGCCGATGACTCCGAATTTCTTTATTTGTAGTGTTTTCGTATATGTTTGTGGTAGAAAGAATGTAGGCCCTGAAGAGTGCCTCTGTGGCCCTGGTGTGGATCTAGGCACTGGGAATGTAGAGGTGCTCTAGACAGGCAATGCTCTTGCCTTCCCGAAGCTTAAATTCAAAAGAACTGACATGTGGGCAGATTGCTCCATTTGTCTCTCCATTTCCTTACCTGCAAAGTGAACATAATACTTACTTTGCAGGCTGGTTGTGAGATTGGATGAGAAGGTCTGTAGTCACTAGCAAGTAGCAGATGTTCAGTCAGAGCTTTCTCGCCAGATCACTGTAGACAAGAATAGACAGCAGATCTCCAGTAATTTGGGGGGGAAAAATAAAGCAGCCCTTGCTCATGCTTTCCCTGAAGCAAAGTAAGTATCTGACATGTACACTGCTTGTCACATAAGAATTAGCCAGAAGAGCAAACCTGCAGTCCCCAACGTGGACAGCCTGGTGCTTACTTTTTTAGTGAGTTATACAGGAAGTAGGCTCTTCATAGGATCTCTGCACGGAGTCCAGAGATATTTACAGTTTGGGTTAATTTTATGAAAACTAAGAATACAGAAGTTTAATTTATAAATACAATCTTAATTATATGTTTATTTCAGAATATAATGAAGTATATTAAGTAGTGGATTAGCTTTAAACCATTACTTCAAACAAAACCAAGGAACGCAACCTTGAAATGATCTCCAGTGATATTGGAAATACTTCATAGACTAAAAAGTGAAAGATGAAAGTTCATGACTTTCTTCCTTGATTTCCTCTGGTCTATTTTTGAAGCCCTTTGGCAGCAAGTAAATCTTAATAAAGCATATTAGGTTTTAGAGGGCTGATTTTCAAATAGTAATGCAAATTTTTGTGGTTCTGTGCTAAGATGCCTTATTAAATACATATGTGCCAATAAAAACTTTCCTTTTAATTTGTCAGTTAACAAGAATCAGCTGAAAGCCTATTTTGTGCCTGGTGCCATGGTGGGCTTTGTTAGTGTGCAATGTGGGGTGAGGGTACAGGGGGCTGTGAGAGCGGTGGGGTGGGGGTGGGGGGTGAGGCACACTGCCTGCTGCCAGGGAGCTCAGGCTCAGCGGGGGAAAGAGTGCTTTGGTACTCGTTTAAAAGGAAGTAGCCATAGATTTGATTGCTCTGCCATTCTGGATTTGTCTTTCTGCTATGTTGCCAGGTTCCCAAGATGAATTATCAGGTAGGTGTGTATTTGAGAGTCTTGTTTTACAGTATACATTCAGTTAGTGTAAGTTAAAGAGTAATTTTCAAAACAAATGACGTAATATTTTTGTCGTCTTTAGGGCTTTGGAACTTCATCCATTCTCAATCAAACCTCTTCTTCGACGAGCAATGGCCTATGAAACGTTAGAGCAGTATCAGAAAGCTTATGTGGATTATAAAACAGTGTTGCAAATAGACTGCGGAATCCAGATAGCAAATGACAGTATTAACAGGTAACCTGATCTGAGGCAGCTACCTCTGAGGTCTAGATGGAATTAGATTTTTTTTCTTTCTCTCCTTTAAGAAGGATGTCAAAGTACAGATGTGTTCTCAGTTATTTACATGAATGACTGCCCTTTTTTAAAAAAACTGGAACTATGATACATTTAATTTAATTGAGAAAGTAAACTGAGTCATAGAACAATAAGAAGCACTATAACAACCAAGAACAGTCCCATGAAAGTTTTGGACTATTTCTTTGTTTTTAACAGGGCATTTAAAAATATTCATATTTTTGTCATAATCAACGTATCACTTTATATTGCATTTTTGTTTTTAGACTGTTTTATAAGATATTTAATAAATAGAAATGAGTCTACGGCCATGCCACCCTGAACGAGCCCAATCTCATCTGATCTTGGAAGCTAAGCAGGGTTGGGCCTGGTTAGTACTTGGATGGGAGACCACCTAGGAAGACCAGGTGCTGTAGGCAAAAAATAAATACATACAAATGAATATTAATAAATATAAATGAATAAGATGTTAATAATAGATGAAGAACTTGTACCCAATTTTCTACTTAAATAGAATATTATAAATTCCTTCATTAATCTCAATTTTGTGTTCATATATACCCTTGTTTTTCCATGATTTAAAAAAACTTTTCATATATCACATTTTTGTGACATGAAAATTTGATTAATACACATTGATGTAATGTTTCATAAATTATGTCATAATTTAATTAACTATTATAATATTAGTTTTCACTGTTTTATAATTACGTGTTATTCATCTCTATAAGCCTTTGTTCATATTTTTGAATACCTGGGTTATAAATCTAGAAATTAAGATATTAAAGAATATGTATTTTTTAAGATCTTTGATGCAATGTGCTTAAATCACTTTTCAGAAAAGTTTGTATTGCTTTTCAGCATAGTGCTGTTGTTAACTAGGTGGAATCTTTAATCAGACCACATGAGTTAAAGCCTCAGTTCACCTCTAGCTAACTGTGTGGACAAGTTGTTAATTGCTCTGTGTGCGTTTGTGCGTGTATGTATGTATGTATTTATTGTAAAGTGATGCTAGTAAGTACCTACTTCATAAGGATGTTGTAAATATTTAATGGAGTAGTATAATTTGTATAAATGTGCTGTCTGCAAAAGATTTAGTACAATAACTGCTTGGTAGATATCGGTAACAATGAGTATGCCATATTTAATAGCATACCCTTGTAAACATTAATTTATGTTTTATAAAATGTTCACTGATATTCTAAGTAAAATTATATTCTTATTTCAATTTTTATTTGGTTACTTTTTCATATATTTTTATAGTATTTTGTACACTAAAAATTCATGTCTTTCCCATTGATAGAGGGGTATTTTTTATTCCTGTGAATTTTATTTACCAAGAAATTTATCCTAATTACCAAGAAATTTAACTCTTTTATGCAATAAGTTTGCAGTTCTTCCTCCAAAATGGCAGCCTTCTATCTTTCCATCAAAATCAACTGTTCTCTCTAAGTTAATTTCTATTTCATGATATATTCTGAGTTGTCTTCCTATAGTTTTATATTTGTTTCCTGGTCCATTTTCTACTGTTCATTGAATATCCTATTTTATTTTTTGAATATCCTATTTTTTTTATAGCACAGGATATAGGTTTTTTGTGCTGCTCAAAATGCACAGAATTTCATTTTAGTATTTGTAAATGGGGTTTAGTATTTCCTGTGGGGTTAGGAAAGTGTTTTCAGTGATGTCAATCTGTGCCAGTTATCGGACAAGATAAAAAATATAGTGAAAACTGCCATGTTGAATCTTCTTCTGTAGAGTTTGCAGATGTTCATTGGTACTACATCTGTCAGTGGCAACATCTGTTGTTTCTCTTCAGGAGAATGGGTGTCTTTATGAGCCTGCTAGGTATTTGTGTTATATGCCCTTTACACAGACACTCAGTAGGATGAATATCAGTTTATGGTGAAATAGCAAAGAATTTGGATCAGATTTATATTATGACATATTTACTCCTTGAGTGAGAATGGGAAGGTAAGAATTCAGACTTCATAGATTGCTTTCAGATGAAATTTGAAAATTACTAGTTGCGTAGCATTTCTAGTTATGTATAATATTTTCTGATCCCATATGCGCAAAGTATAACTTCTTAAGTATTTGTGTTACACTGTGCCCTGTATTGGTCTAGTGTACCATGCCCCACTCCCCACAAAAAAGACAAAAAGGGAAAAAAATGATAGTCTCTGTCTAAGCAAACTAGAATATAGGTAAGGGGAAAAACTTAAAACAGATTATCCCCAAGTGTGAAAAGTTATTAGTAAGGGCATCATCATGAGGTCAGGCCACCTTTGTCTGTGGGCTGCAGGTGTTAGAGAGAGAGATTTGAGGTGGTCTTTGAAGGGCACTGGTAGAATCTGAGAAGACCTTGAGCAAAATTGTAGAAAATGAGAATGGCATGTTTTGGATTAATTTATTTTTTAAAGTCATGCCTTACCTCACTCATCACATGGTCTCAGTGCACTTGGGAGAAAGCTGTCGGAAAGATCTGAATGTAGAACTGACAAGCATTCCATGGAGCTTCCACTCTGTGGTCACTCAGAACCTCTGTGATCCCAGCCTATCCGTAAGAAAGGGATATATATTGGTTCTTGGCTCTAGAGTGGAGCTAGATGAAACCTTGGGCATTCACAGCCTCCTTGATCTTGATTGTAAAATCAAGCAGTGTCACCTGGGAGCTCTCTAAGTCATTCGCCCTACTGCATAGCCGTTTCACTGCGTGTCATCTGCTACCTCATATGTGGGTGAAGGCCCTTTCCCCCTTCTTGTCTGGTTAATTCCTCCCGTCCTTTAGGAGAGGATGTGCTTCCTAGGAAAAGACTACCTGATCCACCCATCTCCCCCCACCACATACATGCACTTCAGGCTTCCTTCCTTGCTGCCTGCAGAACACTGTGCCATTTCTTATTACCCAGCTTCCATATTGTTTGTAAATTCTCTGTCCCTCTCTTTCTGTAATTTTTTTTCTCTCGTTTTACTAGGAGTTCCTTGAGATCAGGAATTGTGTTTTATCTATCTTTAGTTGCAGTGCCTTGCACAGTAGATATCCTCAGTAAAAATGTGTTGCATGAATGCATTCTTTAACAGACTGCATAGTTCACTCCTGTGCTTTGGGGCTCTGCTTTTAATTTGCCCATCCTCTGTCCTGTGGTCTCCGAGATGGTCAGGGAAAATAAGATCTCAACGAGTTAGGGGCTCTTGTGAAACAAAGCGGGAAGACACCTGAAGTATCCGACAGGAGGGGCTTTTTGAAAAGATATTTTAAGAAATGTAGTTCAGCAATAGGCTGAGGGAGAAATACATGGCTGAGAGACCGATTTCTCACATTTCTGAACCTTCTGCATTATAGTTTTTTAAAAAATTGTAGCATAACATAAAATTAGCTATTTTAAAATGTACAGTTTAGTGGCCTTTTAGTACGTTCACAATGTTGTAGCACCATCTCTGTCTAGTTCCAAAACATTTCATCACGCCAAAATGAAACTGTCCTCGTTTAAGCCGTCATTCCTCATTCTCCCTCCTCCCAGCCCTTGATGCCATTAATTTGTTTTCTGTGTCTATGGATTTACCTATTCTGAATAGCTGATATAAATGCAATCATAGGATATGTACCTTGTGTTGAGCTTCTTTCACTTGGCATGAGTTTTCAAGGTTCATCCATGTTGTCGCACATATCTGTACTTCCTTTTTATGGGTGAATAATATTCTGCTTCATGGATAATACCACATTTTATTAATCCATTCATCATTTGATGGATATTTGAGTTGTTTCCACGTTTTGACTGCTGTGAGTAGTGCTGCTATGAACATTCCGGTACAGGTTTCTGTTTGCCTGTTTTCAGTTCCTAGAAGTGGAATTGCTCGGTGATTATGGTAATTCTGTTTAATTGTTTGAGGATTGTATTAATACTTTTTATATGTGCTCAAGAGGGTTCTTTACACATATTGACTTTTAAGACATTCATTTTTTTCTAATTGATTCTTGCTGGTATATCATTTTTATGATGATGATGATGAGGCGTTGTCAGGTTTTGCTGTATGTATTTTTCTATAAAATACCCATTTTTAAAATTTCACTGTTCCTTTTCATGAATCCCATATTTACTCTTGCTTTTCCATCTAAGCAACAGCAACTTTTTAAAAAATTTAAACAGCTGTGCTTTTTTTGTTTCTGTCTTCCATTAACCATATTCCTCTCTTCCTCTCCAGGAATCTTATATGTTACATTTCCCTGCATATACTTATTTACTTCCTGGCAACACATCATCTCTTTTCAGCTGCTTCTTCCTTCCTATTTGCTGGTAATACAAGTTTTGCTTTAAAATTCTTTTTTCTAAAGCTTTTTTTTTCCCCCTTCAGTTGTGGGTGGTTGTATATTATTTTTCAGATTTTTTTTTACACTAAAATATAATAATTTGCTTATCATAACCACAGATCACTATTGCAATTTCAGATGAAGAAACTGTAAGGAAACTATGTGTCTCTATATAAATATAAAAATTTTTCACACAAAAAGTATTACTGAGCTCTGTAACTCTAATGCATTCTATTAATTACCAGTAAACCTTCAGTCTTGGGGAGCACCTTTTTAAAACCAGATTCATCCCAAAGACATAATTCTGTTTTGTTTTTAAATAAAAGTATGATGTTTTATATGTTTAAAATGATGAGAAAGTGATAATCAGGGATGTTACTCTGAGATTTATGATGACTTTTAATAAATGTCATTAATACAAGGGCCCTTGAAGTAGACTCCAGTATCCTATTTTTTCATCTTTATGCAAAATAAATGGATAATTTTAGAGAAGAAAAAAAATACCAAGTAAGAGTATTACCATATGATTATTAACCACATGTAAATGTTTTAAGAAAAAGCAGTGTTCTGGTAACAGTTTTAGCAGCCAATCTTATACGCTTGTTTTTAGTATATAATTTGGCCGTAGAAATTCTAATGTATTGAATAGTCTCAAGAGTAATACATTGTCAATTTAGTAATTATTTTAAATGTTGTGGGTCATTTCTTCTAGGCTTCCCAAATTTTAATTTATATTTTGCTTTTTCAAAAATTAAAATTTTAAACCAATTAGAAATGTCTTAATTTTTTCTTTGATACAAAAAGGATCTAAAGTTACATAGTTTTTGGCAACTTTTAAAAGTCCTTTTGAAGACCATTTATGTGGACAACAAATAGCTCAAGATCGTATGTTTTCTACAGGGAAATACACAAATGTATAGCATTTGTAAATCTTACTTTTTTTTTTTCTTTTGGTAAATCTTACTCTTGATATGACCTTTGGTAATATAAAACACAAATTGCATAATCAATAGAGAAAACTCATTTTTCTCTTTAGAATAACAAAAATTTTAATGGATCTGGATGGTCCAAGCTGGCGGGAGAAGTTGTCACCCATTCCTTCTGTGCCCACTTCGGTGCAATTGCGAGCTTGGCGACCCACAGCAGAGATGCCTCCAGACCAAGTGGGCGATTCCAGCAGCCATCACCAGCCAGGCACCACAGGTAGGGGAAACCTACACTCCTTTCTTCTGAGGGTTATTTCGAGCCTTGTATATTTTCACAGTAAAGCAGAAGAATAAGCATAAACTCAGGCATTAGACCTGGTATTACGTTAAGACCCTGTTCTCCCCCTTTCTAACTTCAGAGTCTTAGAAGTTGCTTCACACCTCCAGCATCCTAGTGTATGTGAAAAGGGGGTAAAATGAATAACTGTCCTGTGGAGTTGTTCTCAGGAATAAATGGAGATATGCATATAAAATATTTAGCACATGCTGACTGTATAAGGTCGTAATAACCTCAGTAGAGGTTAAGTCAGTGTCGTTATTAAGAAAAAAAGTAAGCATATAGTCTTCTACTATACCATGTATTGACAAGGCTAACGTAATAAGAGTGATGTATTCGAAATAAATAAAACCCTACAACATAACTATCTAGCAGGCACTTCCTTCTGCCTTATATCATAGTAGTTACCATATCTGCATTGCTGTCGTACCTACTTCTGCTTTGTGCAGAGTGTTTAATACATGCGACTTCACTCTTTCTGGTTTAAAGCCAGTTGAGCTCCCATTTCTCCTTCCTTCTTAGGAACTGCATGTCATTTGGCCCCCTTGTGTGAGATCTTTTGAAACGCGAAAATTAGGCAGAAATATTCTGCTGTTCAAAATAAAAGATGAAAAATTAACTAATATGTCATACTGTTTGTGCAAAGGGACAAATAAGATTATTATTTTACATTCAGGTTTATACTATATAAAGTCACCGCATCAAGATTTTTAGATCATATTTGGGTCAATTTAAAGGTATATTTTAATTTTTAAGTTAAGGATTTTTATTTTCAATCGAATTACTCCATAGGGTAAAGTTACTACATAGATTTAAAACTTTAAATTTTAATACTTGATGTGTGTTAGAAACCTTTGGTTCTAAGTAATAGAAAATCTGTTGACCTAAATTGTAAGGAATGGTTTTGGCTCATGTAACTGGGAGGGCACAGGTAGATCTCTGAAATCGTGCATGGCTCATCAGGGCCCAGGCTCTGGCCAGGAACAGTAGAACCATAGCAGTTTTAGGCTTCATGTCTGCACATATCAGTCCAAATGGTGAGAGACTCCATTGCTTTTGGCAGTATTAATTTAAGAATCAGGAAATATGTTGCCCCAGAGCTGTAGCTTTTTTATCCTGTTGTTCTATTGGCTTGAATTCTGTGGACACTTTTTCTAATGGGTCATGTGACATTCCTGAGCCAATCCCTATGATCTAGAAATGCCATGCCCAGATTGGCTTACGATGTCTGTTCCTGTTCCTCTCAACACAAAGGCCTAATAGGAGGCGGGGTGATAGCTGTGAGGTGCCCCTGGGAAGGAGAAAATGGATCCTGAGCACGAAGTCAGCCATGACCACTGCAAGATAATGGGTAATGATAATAGTTGGGACTCTGATCGCAGATACCAGGAAACTTAACGCTTAAGCAAAAAAGGTTGTGTATTGGCAGGAGCCAATTGTGGAAAAGTCTACAAGGAGCGTAGCTGCAGGGATGGTTGGATTTAGGACTCAGAATTCTTCCTTAGCTCTCTAGTCGGCCTTTCTTTTGCTGTGTTGGCCCCGTTCTCAGACAGACTGTCCCTTTGTCTCACAGGATAGCAACATAGCTCCTCCTTTCATCTTCATTCCACGGGAAAGAGCACTAATGACCCTCACTGCCACAAAAATCCTGGTGTAGCTTATTGGATCTCATAGATCCACCCCTGACCAGTTAGATTATTTTGGCCAAGGAAATGTAATGTGCTGATTAATAAAGCAAAGATTACCCCAAAAGGTAGGGCTAGAGTGAGGTTCGCTTTAAACCACAGAAGTAGAGAATAAAAGAGTTGTGATTTTCCAAGGAAAGTTGGGGTACTGGACAAATGTCTACTTCAGGCTTTAACAGGTTTATTTTTCATGAAATAATTATTTACGCAAACACTAAATATTTGTATCTCCAGCAGAGAAAAGAAGGCATGCCAATATGGATAAAATGATGGAATTACTTGTGTTTATTTTCTAATTTGAAAAAAGTGTCATAATTTTATAATTATTTTTACTTACAGCCAACTTATCTTTTTAATTTATATACAAAACTTTGTTCCATTTAGACTTTAGCTCTGGATGGTACGGGGTCAAGTTAATTTACAATAGATGGTTTACTTACAGATGTACTTAAGATTTTGTAGAGGTACTTATATGAAAACTTCCTCCTTTTTTATTTTTTGGGTTCCATAGATGAAAAAATGTTTAAAACCTTTAAAGAAGAAGGAAATCAATATGTAAAGGACAAAAACTATAAAGATGCCCTTAGTAAATACAGTGAATGTTTAAAGATTAACAATAAGGAATGTGCCATTTATACAAACAGGCAAGTTCTTTGTAACTTTATATACTTATGTTAATATTTTTTATTAAAAAAATGTAGACGTTAATTGCCAAAGTTCTTTTCCATGGTTCTGAAAATTTATGTAGCAAATTGTCTTATGTGAGTTTTTCAAAGAGGTGGGGCCATAGGAGTTCTGGAGAGATTGAAACATGAGGTGTGGTGAGCTTGGAGGTCTGGTTCATCAGCATTATGCCTTTGTGCCTGATCATTCCTGGCTGGGTGGCCTTGCTGCAGCTGGCCTGCCTGAGCATTATCCTCCACAGCGGGAATAGGAATCCCTTCCCTTTCAAACTAGTGTCTTACGTGCCCGTTTTCTCCTCAAGTGCTAAGGGAAGGGCCAGCATCTGAGTATGCAGTAAGAATAGGCAGATAGATTGTTCTAGGATGCTGCTCAGGTGCCATCTTTAACACATTGTGCTAAAAGATAATTAGAATATGGTGATTTGGGAAATTTTAGTGAGTACGTAGAGTCTGGGGTGATAAGAAATAAATGAGGTATGGTTCCTAAAGAGTAGGGACTCACAGCATGAATTTTTCTAGCTATTTGAGACAAATTCTTTTTAACTTCTCACTGCCTTGTTTGGGTACGTTTTCCTCTATTGCCAACCTTTTTGCCGAAAATGTGTCACTAAATTCAAAAGGCCTTTTTCTGCCCTCCTCCTGTTCAGCCTCTGCAGTGTTGGGCATTAATGCCGCTCGGTTTTCCCTGGAGCCCTCCCTCTCCCCTTGGCCGCAGTGCTGACAGCTCTCTTGCCCAGCTGTCATCTTTCCCCTCTGCAGGCTTTTCTGTCCCTGGTATGCTTGGGGTTCTAAAGGTGTAGATCCCTTTTTCGCTCTCCATGCTTTCTGGCCATCTTTTCCTCTCCTCAGCTCCATTTGCCACCTTCCATTTATGGCCCCCAAATCTCTGTCTCTGAGCTTTGGTCCTGAGCACTTCCCTCCCTTCTGCACTCATGATGCGTTACCATCCCTGACGGAGGCCTCCCTCCCTCTCCCAGTCTGGCAGAAGCTCGGATGTCTTTAGGTTCTGAATTTTTCTTCAGCGAGAGCCTTTTCTCCACCCTCACCACCATTCCCTCCTCTGGGCAACCGCTATCTCCTGTCCGTCTGCAACACCCTTTCTGGTGTGCCTGCACCGTCCTGTTCCCTCTCATCTCATCCTCCAAGTTGCAGCTAGAGTGACCTCTTTAAACATAGTGAACAGGTCAGCCCCTATTTAAAAACCCATCAATGGACTTCCTTGAAATTCAGGATAAAGCTCAGCCTCCTTGCCATGATTTATAAGGCCCGTCATGATCTGGCCTGCCCACTCTGCTAGCCTCATCCCTGCACTATGGCCATGTGGAGCTCTTCTTACTCCATCAAGAACACCGTGTTCTCTCACCGTAGAACTTTGCACATACTGGGTCCTGACCTCCACTCCCCACTCCCTCCATCTTCACTCTCAGCCCAGTGCCTTTACATTGGATAATTCTCACTTAATACTCAGGGCTTCAACTTAAATGTCACTTTCAGGTCTTTCCTAATTGTTCCTCCCCTCTCCTCAGCCCCACCAGATCTGATGAGATTTTCAGCTGTGTCCTCCTAGAGCATCCTGTACAGATTTTATTGTGTTTGCTTGCTTCAGTTGTCTGTCTCTTCTGCTAGATTGCAGCCTCCTTGAGGGCTGGGACTATATTTTATTTGCAGTTGTATCCCCAGTGCCATAATTATATGTATTGCAAGAAAATGCCATAATTGGAGTAAAGTGTTAGTTTTCAATTGAGAAACAGCTGTGGTATGGAAATAGACTTATTGAGCTATTTTGATTTTTATTAGCTGTCTAAATTTATAGATGTATTATCTTTACCTTGCATAATACTGAGTTCCATTACCTCATACCAGAGCTCTCTGTTACTTGAAGCTGTGCCAGTTCGAAGAGGCAAAGCAGGACTGTGATCAGGCACTGCAGATAGACAACGGGAATGTAAAAGCGTGCTATAGACGAGCTCTTGCTCATAAAGGACTCAAGGTGAGGAAATCTTCATTTTAATACGTAAACTTCAGCTCTGAGCAAATGTAGTTTTCATGAACATCAGTCTCAGGATCATGGAATGGGAGCAGGATTTTCCTGGAGTTTAATCCTAGTTCTGTACTAATCAGTCCTGAAACTTTGGAGTAGGCCTCAGATTTTCCCTAATTACAATGTGGAGCTAGATAATGTCTATTATCACTTCCAGCCTAAAAATTATGGTTTATTTCCTGATTTCCTAAGGACTGTTGTCAGTTACAGTAGGTCTACTTTAAGGGACAGGGAGATTTTTTACCAAATTACTGAAGGCCACCAGCAATGCCATTGGATTCCTCCAGCAAAGGACTGGGGGTTGTCTGTGGGGGTGGGAAGAAGGCGTCAGAATGGAAGATGGTAGAGACATAGGAGACTGAGATCTCTTGGTGATTTGGGCCTTAAACCAGCTGGTGGTCAGTATGAGACTAACGGATGGCATTCTTCTTTAAGAAAACTGCACCGTTATTTTCAAAGAAAGTATTGTATAATTATGCTTTTGTTAATACTGTTTCTTCCACATGGAAAACTTGAATGAATGTTAAAAGTCAATTTGATTAAGGTCTAATACAGTGAAATTCACACAATGTGCAGGTCTTGGATTTTTTTTTCTCTTTAAAGATTTTTAAATTGAAATATAATCAACACAATATTTTAATAGTTCCAAGTATACAACATAATGATTCAGTATATGTATGTATTGCAGAATGATCACTATATTATGTCTCGTTAACATCTATCACCACACTTACAAAATTTTTCTTTCTTGTGAGAACTTTTAAGATCTACTCTCTTAGCAACTATCAAATATATAATACAGTATTATTAACTATAGTCACCATCCTGTACATTATATTCTCATGATTTATTGTATAATTGGAAGCTTGTACCTGTTGACCACCTTCACCCATACTGCCCATCCCTCATTCCCCGCCTCACCTCTGGAAGCCACCAGTCTGTTCTCTGTATCTGAGTTGGAGTTGTTTTTTTTGTTGTTGTTGTTTTCCCTTAGATTCCACATATAAGTTTAATTGCACATATGGTAATTGTCTTTCTCTGACTTATTTCACTTAGTGTAATGCCCTCAAAGTCCATACATATTGTTGCAAATGGCAGGATTGCCTTCTTTTTTTATGGCTGAATAATATTCCAGCACGTATATACACCACTTTATCCATTCATCCATCAGTGTTTCCATGTCTTGGCTATTATAAATAATGCTGCAGTGAACATGGAAGTGGGGTATCTTTTCGAGTCAGTGTTTTTGTTTTCTTTAGATAAAGACCCGGAAGTGGAATTGCTAGATCATAAGGTAGTTCTATTTTTAAATTTTTGAGGAACCTTCGTACTCCTTTCCATAGGGGCTATACTGATTTACATTCCCACCAACAGAGCACAAGGGTTCCCTTTTCTCCACATCTTTACCAACACTTATTTTTTTGCCTTTTTGATAATAGCCGTTCTAACAGGTGTAAAGCAATATCTCATTGTGGTTTTTGATTTGCATTTCCCTAAGGATGAGTGATGCTGAGCATCTTTTCATGTACCTGTAAGTCATCTGTATGTCTTTACCGTTCTTCTGCTCATCTTTTAATCTTTTTTTTTTTTTTTGCTGTTGAGTTGTGTGGGTTCTTTACATATTTTGGATATTAATCCCTTATCACATATATGATTTGCAGATTTTTTTTTTTTTACCACTCAGTAGGTTATTTTTTCATTTTATTAATGGTTTTCTTTGCTGTGCAGAAGCTTTTTAATTTGATGTAGTCCCATTTTGTTTATTTTTGCTTTTGCTGCCTTTGCTTCTGGTGTCAAATCCAAAAAATCATCTCTAAGATGAAAGCCAAAGAGCTTACTGCCTGTTTTCTCCTAATTTTCTGGCTTCAGGTCTTACAATCAAGTTTAACACATTTTGAGTTGATTTTTATGTATGGCGGTCCAGCTTTATTCTTCTGCATGTGGCTGTCCAGTTTTCCCGATACCATTTATTGAAGAGACTGTCCTTTTACCAATGAGAATTCTTAGCTCCTTTGTTATAGATTAATTGACCTTATATTCGTGGGTTTATTTCTAGGACTCTGTGTTTTGTTTCATTGATCTAAGTGTATGTGTTTATGCCAGTATCGTACTGTTCTGATTACTATAGCTGTGTAATATAGTTTGAAGCCAGAAAATGTGATGCCTCCACTTTATTTTTTTTTCAAGATTGCTTTGGCTATTTGGGGTGTTTTGTGGTTCTATACAGTTTTTAGGATTGTTTGTCCTATTTCTGTGAAAAATGCCATTGGTATTTTGATTGGGATTGCATTGAATCTGTAGGTTGTTTTAGATAGTATGGACATTTTAACATGTTAATTCTTCCCACCCGTGAGCATGGAACATCTTTCCATTTATTGTGTCTTCAGTTTTTCTCATTAGTGCCATGTAGTTTTCAGTGTACAGGTCTTTCACTTCCTTGGCTAAATTTATTCCTAGGTATTGTATTCTTTTGATGCAGTTGTAAACAGGATCGTTGTCTTAATTTGGTCATTGACTTGAGTAATATACATTCCTATGTAGCCAGCAGCCCACCCCAGTCAAGATAAGGAACATTTCCATCCCCCTCCTCCTACCCCCACCACCATTCATCTGATTTCCGTCACGGGGTTAGTTGTGCTTCTTTTTTTGACATTAACAAAAGTACAGAATGTACTCTTCAGCTTATTTTGTTCAGCATAACGTCTGAGATTCATCCATATTATGTGAATATCAGGAAATGTTCCTTTTTATTGCTGAGCTGTATGAATGTACAATTTATTTTACATATTTACCAGTTAACGACGTTTAAGTGTTTCCAGTTTGGGTCTTTTATGGGTAAAGCTGCTATGACATCCTTGTGCATGTTTTTTATGGACTTCTTCATGAATTGGTACAGCTGGAGGCCAGGCACAGGTGTGAGTGGGAATGGAGAGAGGTAGTCAGATCATGGAGGCCTGGGGGACCATGCTCTAGGGCTGGGCTTGATCCCAAAGATAATGGGAACCCCAGGGTGTGGTAAAGGGCAGCATGATGGGTCAGATTTGGGGACATTGTAGAAAGTGGATCAAAGGGGGCCCAGCATATAGTAGGGAGATATGTGAGAGGCCACCACGGTGAGCAGCAGATGCCCAAAGGAAGGTAATGGCAAAGCGAAGAGAGAAGGTGTCTTAGTTTGCTAGGGCTGCCGTAACAAAGTACCACGATGGTGGCTTAAACCAGGAGTTCCCAAACCCCGGGCTGTGGACCAGTATAGGTCCAGGGCCTGTTAGGAATAGAGCTGCACAGCAGGAGGTGAACGGCAGGCCAGCAAGCGAAGCTTCATCTGTATTTGCAGCTGCTCCCCAGCGCTAGCATCACCGCCTCAGCTCCACCTCAGACATCAGGCATTAGATTTTCATAGGAGCACCTGGTGCCACAAAGGTTGGGGACCTCTGCCTTAAACAATTGACATTTATTTCCTCATACTGCTGAAGGCTAGAGTCTGAGATTAAGGTGTTGGCAGGGTCGGCTCCTCTTGCGGCCTGCGGCACAGGAAGGATGTGTTCCACGCCCCTCTCCTTGGCGTGTGCATGGCTGTCTTCTCCCTGTGTCTTCACTCTCTCTTCTCTCTACACATTTCTATGTCTAGATTTCCTCTTTTATAAGGACACCAATCATATTGGATTAGGACCCACCCTAACCTTATTGTAACTCGATTACCTTTTGAAAGAACCTGTCTCCATTCTGAGGTTCTGTGGGTTAGGCTCTTAACATAGGAATTTCCAAGGGGACACAATTCAGCCGGTAACAGAAGGTGAGGGATTAATTGAAGGTTGTGTGAGGGTAAAGTTGACAGGACACACTGAGCACTGAACTGTGTGGAACAAGGAACAAAGCGGGTGCCTCCCAGGTTCCTGGTGCTGGCGGCCGACTGGCGCAGTGCAGTCATCATGGAGTTTGGAAAGCAGGAGGAGGAAGTGTGAGCGGGGAGAGGGGAGTTTTGTTTTGACCTTATTGAGTCTGAGATCTTTTAATGCCCATCACAGGGAAATACTAAAAGTATCTTCTGTAAAACCAAGTTTTTTGGGGGAGAGGGCAGTCATGTTTTTGCATAGTATAGTAAATGATTACGGTCTGTGTGTACTGAGCGATCAGTCATTTCTAGATCTAGATCCACTCAGGTTTCAGCAGAGCCACACCTGTGCGGATTCTGTGAGCCGCCTCCCATGCCAGTGGAGCCGTGCCGCTGCCCGCCCTCCCCCGCCCCCTTCTCAGTTTGTTAAGAGGGATATTATAAGGCTAACAAATGAATAGGCAGCTGAAGAGGTACAGCCGATGAGGTCTAAAAGGGTCCTGTGCCTGTGGGACTGGGGTGCACCACCCTCCCAGCATGCATATGTGCCCACTAACCCCGAAGGTCCACAGCCCCACTGTACTTATAGTGCCTGTGTGACCTGGCCCCACACCCCGCTTTTTTGTTAGCAACCCACTCATTTGTAAACCTCATGTGAAGATTTCCAATGAAAAGAGGCCTCTTCAAAATTGACTCCACTCTCTTCGTGCTTAATGGATTTGGGTACATGACAGTAGATCTGTGTGACTCATGAGTTTCTGAGTGTCCAGACCTAGAGCAGGTCTACCTTGTTCTGGCTGCCTGTCTCTGAACCTGTTTACCTGACCAAAAGTCAAAAGGTAAACCTAATGAAAGACCAGAATTTTGTACTTCCTTGGAATGAATTCTAGAAATTGTATTAGGATGCAGAAAAATAATCCCAAATTTCAGCAATCTTATCCCACTAGATTATGAGGCCGGCAGTTTATTTTTCTGATTTGACTTCTTACAGCTTGATTTATATACCCTGTAGTTTGAGTTATGTGCCAAGTGAATTTAATTTCAGGATCTGCACAGGCTACGACTGCTTATCAAATGCTTCAGCAGCACACCTGTGCCCGCCTCCTCCCGTGACCGTGGCGAGGGTTGGCCCCGGGCTCACCTGGCAGGTAGCTCTCAACCAAACACTCCGCTTTTGGGGATCTTTTGTTTTCGAGCTGGCTTTAATTTTTTTTTTTCCTGTGTGCCAGTTTTGAAAAGTACAGAACTTTCCTTAATGTACAGCTCTTCTTCACAAGAAAAGATAACATTTTACTTTTAATTACAACTT
>NW_011889068.1:674422-695031 GCF_000151845.1 Pteropus vampyrus
TGATGTTGCCCCCGCCCTTCCTGCTCTCCTGCCCTCTCGTCACACGTGCCTGCCTCTGTTTTAACATTTATCAAAGTATATTTCCTGCTTTCTTAGGTCTCCTGCAACCAGAAAGATTGCTCTTAGGCACAGACTTTTCTGGAATGGGTAAAAAAAAAAAAAAATCACATTGACTCTTGTGTTGTTGGACTTTCACTTCCAAGGCTGTAGCTCCCAAATCTCTACTTTCGGGCTTCACTTGAGCTTCACCGCTGTATTATCACTCGCCGTCTGGCTATTGCTGCCTTGATCGTCCCAAAGACTCTCTCTCTGCCTCAGTTTCCTCATCGTTAAAATGGGGACAATAAAAGTAGTATTTGTAGGGCTATCGTGAGAGTATAATAATAATGCTTGCAAAATGCTGAGAATGGTAAGGGTTGGCTATTATTACTCCCTCAGTTTGCCCTGCTGCCCCACTTGCCTTTCAGTGGGGTCCCGCCTGGAACACTTCCCGTGGAAATACAGTGTCATTTTTTTGGTAGCAGGTTCCATCTGTGCTGTCTTGACACAGTTGTGTGTAGAGATTTGTTACTAATAGGTCATAATACCCTATAGTTTGTAAGTACTTTACCTTTTTTTATAAATTAGAGCAGATTTAAGATTATGTCTTTAAACACATCACTCC
Source organism: Pteropus vampyrus (assembly GCF_000151845.1). Classification (NCBI taxonomy): domain Eukaryota; kingdom Metazoa; phylum Chordata; class Mammalia; order Chiroptera; family Pteropodidae; genus Pteropus; species Pteropus vampyrus. The sequence continues at coordinate 675,087 of NW_011889068.1, forward strand.
CTCCTCTTGCTCTAGTGTGTTGCTGGGTGGAGGGGGAAGGGATGTGGCCTAATAGTGTCCCAGGAATGTCACATAACAATTAGCTTGTCTTACCTGTGCCTCAACCTCCGGCGTACGCTGTTATTGAGATGTTATGAATACTCAGAAAGGTTACACATCACTGGAATTCTCCTCACAGAATTCATTTTGATTTAATCAGAACCTGGGTCCAGCCTGTAGTTCTAGAATACGGCCTGTCACAGTGGACTGATTTTGTGGTAGCTCTCTGTGCTATCAGATTCTGTGCTGTGTTTTGTTAAGCTTAGATTCCTTTTCTTTCCCCTCGACCGCTCCTGTGTATATTGTCCAACTCTTTATGGAAGAATAAATGTTGACTCTAGCCTATTTGAACAGTATACAACTTTAAAGGGTTTTACGGAACAAAATATTATAGTAACAACTAACATTTGTATAACCCTTTATAGGTTTAAACCACACATTAATTTCTTTATTACTTGGTACAGCCTCGTGAAAACTAGAATAGAGAAACTTTTGTTATTATTTTATAAGATAAGAAAAACCTAAGCTCGGAAAGGTTAAGTAGGATCTTGTTCCAGTTTTACTGCTCATAGGTGCTAAAATTAGGATTTCATTATTTCACTTATTCATTTAGCACACAACAAATGCCTGCGTGTGTTAGGGACTGTGAAGGTTGTGGTGATGCAGGATTGAACTTGAGTCTTATAATACCAGATTTTGTGCTCTTTCTTCAGTAGAGGATGTGTGCAGTGTTACAGGCTATATAATATTTTAGCCCAAGTGTTACCTCAAAGGCCTAACTTAATAATCATGGTGCTAATCGAACCCACTGCACACCCCCCACACAGCTCATCACTCTCACTCCCACGTGGGCGTGTCTGTGCCCTCTTATGAAAATTATTTTCTCTGCCTTCTACTTTCAGAATTATCAGGAAAGTTTAAATGATCTCAATAAAGTTCTCCTACTAGACTCAGGTATTGTTGAGGCGAAGATGGAGCTGGAGGAGGTAACCAGATTCCTAAGTATCAAGGATAATACCACATCATTCAGCAAGGAAAAGGAGAGAAGGAAAATCGAGATTCAAGAGGTATTTGGAGTTCATTACCTTCGCAAGTGCTCTTTTGGAGATCTTCTATTGATTCAAAAGTCATTCCTGTGGGTTCTACAAAAAAAATTTGTGTTTTTATTCTGATGATCAATGAAGAAATTTTAACCAGTTATAAAAACCGACTTTTCCTTTGCCATGATAATTAGCCATTATGTTTTCCCAGCCAGGGCCCCTGGATGGCATTGGAAGTCTGTGGAACTGAGGTTCTTCTTTCTCTCCCACCCCACCCCGCCCACCTGGCCTGTGCCCTGTATTGCTTCCTCCCAGATTGTTCTGGGAGCATATGGCCATTGAGCTTTGCTTCAGGGTAGACCTGGAGAATTGCAACAGGACTGATTTTGTTTCAATGGCCCAGCGAGCCACACCCCATAGAGATTTTCCACTTTGATTCAGACCTTTGTAGCACTCTGAAACAAGACTAGCCTCTTGAACTACAGAGATCTTGAACTACCCCAAGATCAAACCTACGTTTGTGATTTCAGATAACACAACATCTAGTGCTATAGCTCTTGCTATGCCTTTAGTGAAGAATGTCAGCTCATGAGTTCCTGTGTATTCATGAACACTAATACCCCGTTTATCGTGTTACATTTTCACTAAGAGTAAGAAGCTAAAATGTGAGAGAGGCTAGGAAGTTTTTTCCCTCTACAGAAGGAAGAAAAACTATTATATTATAAAAAATGTAAGTTTACTTCTCTGTTAAACGTTAAGTAAATAAGTAAAAGTTAGGAAAAAGAGATAAAGCTGTTATAGGTCTTTTTTAATACAGCAGTTTTATTCATGAAAAATTATCAATAAAATCTTATTGTCATATTTTCAATGTTAAAAATACTCTTTAAAAAGAATACCTTTGATGGATACTCATACCTTAAAACTTCCTAAGAAAGTAGAATTTATGATTTATTATAAATTATATACTTTTCACTTAGAACATGACTAAAATACAGTGTACTTGTGTTTTTCAGTTCCTTCTGATTTTAATAAATGTAACTTGGGATGTGAACAGTGGCTGTTTGTGTCACATTGTAATTTTTTTCCCCATGAAGGTAAATGAAGGCTGTGAAGAGCCTGAAAGGGCCTCAGAGGAGGTCTCCACTGGCTGCCTTGCTTCTGAGAAGGGGGACACAAGCAATGGGCCAGAATACTCTGAAAAACTACCAATCGCCAAGCCTAACAATGCCTATGAATTTGGTCAGGTTATAAATGCTCTCAGTGCTAGGAAGGATAAAAGAGCCTGTGCACACCTTTTGGCTATCACTGAACCGAAAGATTTGCCGATGTTGTTGAGTAACAAACTTGAAGGGGATGTATTCCTCCTGCTCATTCAGGCTCTGAAAATTAATCTTATCGATAAAGATCCCTTACTGGTATATCAGCATCTTTTATATCTGAGTAAAGCAGAAAGATTTAAGGTAAGTGGCAAAATATCTCATTAATAGAGATTGTTTTATTTTTAGGGTCTGTAACTTTAAAATGTTAATATCTTATGCAAATCTAATTTTTCTCCTTTCAGACGATGTTGACACTAATTAGCAAGGACCAAAAGGAGCAAATTGAACAACTTTTTGATGACCTCTTGGACACACCAAACAAACATTTTACTTTAGAAGATGCACAGGCCTTGAAAAGGCAGTATGAGCTCTAAATCAAGATGATTGGTGGATTTCCTTTATGCATGCATGTGTTCCAGTAATGCTAATGAGATGACATTGTAATGCAGTTGCATGGATAAAACCTGGCTTAGAAAAGATCCCTTGGTCTGGGCTATAAAATATTTTACTTATTTTATACATAGAACATGTATATTCTACAATCTGCTTTTTATTAGTTGTAAATATTTTCTTATGTACCAGAGCTAACATCTTTATATTTAATAAGTATATTTGGAACTGGTTAAGTACATTTTAATTTATATCATACATTTTCTTTTAATGACTTGTTAAAAAATTGAGTTAAATTACATTTCTTTGGGCTATGAAGGAGTCTGCTTAAGTTTGACAGAATGTATTTCTTTAAAATTCATTTTTAAAAGTGAAAATCATTAACAGTGATTATTACATCACCTTTATTTCCTGCTAAGATATATATATATATATCCCATTTTATACTACTTGCGTATTATAATCTGCTAAGATGAATTGCAATATTAAGTCTATAATATGAAATGATTATTAAATAAATTGTGGTTATTAGAATTGTAAGAGGAACTTATTTTCTAATATGTAAGCATTCCCTCTTAAGAACAAAAATTGGCAAAAATTTCTACCACTTTTTACTAGATTTTAAAAGCTAGTTACCCTTATAAATTACTTATGTAAGCAATAACAAAACAACCAATATATAAAGGCAAATTAAGCCTACTTTTCTATTTGAATTGTCGCCCCCATATTGTTCTCAAATATTTAAATGTCTTCTTTCCCCTCTTTTAACCATGACCACATTTATTCCCCTAATTTAAAGAGATTATGAAGAACTCAGCATATCAAAAGTTCCTTTGTTAACTGAGTCAAAGTAAAGGTCTCAGTGTACTGTCAAATTTGTTCCTGTAGTCTGTAGTCAAGTCTTTTTCTGGAGCATTTTCTTGCTCTTTAGAAGTGAAGATGAAAGACGAATATCACTTTTAATATTTCTATATTTTTTATTTAATTTCATATAGAATATTAAAAAATTGTGGGTAAGTGGTACATTTTAAACTGCTATTTTTCTTTCAGACTATTCTTTGTTCATAAAGGAAAATCTACTGTAATGGGTATTTAATTCTAATCTTCAAGCAAACAAAATAGTTTTCTCCTTTAATGCTATTAAATCTTTGTAAAAGTAGATCATGGCGTGTGTTAGTAACTTTACGGTAGAGACAGACATAGAAAGGAAACATCCTGTTTTGTTGACAGTGACATGCCCAGCACCCAGCTGCGTATGTTAAGCCATCCCCACTGGCAGCCTCGCCCACAGGAGGTAGAAAACAGTGAGTGAATGCCTGGCTGTCGCAGTGGTGTGGGTCGCAGCTGGACATATCCATTTCTCCCAAGAGTACGGAGGCAGCACCTTCGTTCCTAGGGAGGAAAGAGAAAGTGCAGGAAGCAGATAAGAATGTCCACGTGCATTAAAGGAGTGCGGGTCCTGCTGACTGCCTCAGAGCTCCGTCAGGAAGTCTGCCCACAAGCCTCTAGGGTATCCTGCTCAGTCTCCCCACCGAGTCTGCAAGTCCCCCCAGTGCCCCAGTGGCCAGGTCTTTGTGTAAGATCCGGAGTGCAGGAGTGAAAGCAGATGGAGCAATCGGAGTGTTCTCAGAAAACATCTGTGGCAAGAGAGAAACCACAAACTGGAGCTATAGCACTGCTGCTGGAAAACAAAAGAGGTTTTCAGCAGCCAGTCTGGTGAGTTATAAGAAGAAAAGATGTAAAAGGTTAAGAATTCTGCCACAAGAGGGAGTGATAACAGTGGAACAGGTCTTCCTATTCAAAAGCTGAGGAAACCCATTCTGGCAAAGCAGTGATCAATACTCCATCTGAAGGTAACCAATAAAGATGTAAGGTGTCTGCTGCTTAAAATATGAAAACAGCAGTGCAAAAATATAAGGGACATGAAAAATCAAGAAAATATGTTACTCCCCAAAGAGATCAATAATTCTCCAACAACCTAGCTCAAAGCCACAATACTGTGTGATCTAGCAGATAAAGACTTTAGAATGCAGTAGTCTTCCCCTGCTTTATCCACAGTTTTGCTTTTTGCAGCTTCAGTTACCTGTGATAAACTACAGTCCAAAATTATTAAATGGAAAATTCCAGGAATAAACAATTTATAAGTTTTAAATCGCACATAGTTCTGAGTAGCATGATGAAATCTTGTGCTATCCCTGACTGTCCTGCCCAGGACGTGAATCACCTCTGTTCAGCATATCCATGCTGTACACGCTACCCACTGGCTAGTCAGTAGCTATCTATTATCAGATTGACTGTATCAGTATCACAGTGCTTATGTTCAAGTAACTTTTATTTTACTTAATAACCCCAAAGCCATTCATATAACTTTTACTATAGCATATTGCTATAATTGTTCTATTTCTTACTATGCCTGATTTACAAATTAAACTTTATCATAGGTGTGTAGTATAGGAAAAAAACATAGTATGTATAGGCTTTGGTACTATCCGCAGCTTCTGGCATCTACTGGGGGTCTTAGAATTTATCCCCCATGGATAAGGAGGGACTACTCTAGTTACTTTGAAGGGAGACTGAATAAGCAACAATAAAACTCAAGATAGTTCAATGATATTAGGAAGGAAAAATACATGAACAAAAGGAACTCTTTAGTAAAGAGGAAAAAAATAAATATTGGAACTGAAGAAACCAATGAATGAGATAATACAATAGAGAACATCTGTAGCAACAGAACAGATGGACAACAGAATAAAAGACTTAAGGATAGGAACTTTGAAATAACAGAAGAGAAGGAAAATACAAATGAAAAAGAGTGAAGAAATTCTATATGATCCATGGGACTCAATCAGAAGAGCAAATACTAGAATAATTGGGCATCCAGAGGAGAAGAGAGGGAGAAAGAAAAAATTTATTCAAAGGAATAATAGCTGACAACTTTCCAAACTTGGGTAAAGACTTGGACATCCAAATTCACGAAGCCGATAGATGACCTTAGTACCCCAATGTGAAAGTACCTTTTCCAGGACACATTATAATGAAACTACCAAAAATTCAAAGGTAAAGTATTCTCAATGCAGCTAGGGAAAAAAGAATAACCTACAAAGGAACCCACATTTGACTCTCAGCAGATTTCTCAGCCAAAACCCTACAGGCCAGGAAAGAGTGAAATTACATATTCCAAGTGTTAAGATAAAAACTACCAACGAACAATACTCTATCTAGCAAAGTTACCCTTCAGATATTAAGAAGACATAAAGACGTTTCCAGACAAAAGCTGAGGAAATTTATCACTACTAGACCTGCCTTGCAAGACATGCTGAAAGGAGTTCTTCAAGATGAAATGAGAAGATGCTCATGGAAACAGTGTTAGACTGGCAAGGTGAGAAACTATACTCAAATTTAGGAAATTCTAATTCCATAACAGGATGGTGTATTAGCCACTTTATTATAAAAGTTAAAGAACAAGTGTTAAAAATAACTGTAGCCACTATGATTTGTTAAATACACAACATAAAAAGAGGTAAATTGTGACATCAAAAATATAAAAGGGAGTAAAAGGGTAGAGCCTTTATAAGTGAAAGAAGATAAGTTTCCATCAGCATAAAATAAAATAGACTATGAGATTTTATGTAAGCCTCGTAATCATAAAGCAAATATTTAGAGTAGATTCATGAAAGATCTTTTTAAAGTGGGGTTGGGGGGGAAGCGGGGCGCACAGAATACCGCTGTGGAAAATCGCCAATTTACAAAGGTAAAACAGAAGAGAGGGAAAAAAACAATGGAAATACAAAACAACCAGAAAGCAATAAAATGGCAATAGTAAGTTCTTACATATCAGTCAGTACTCTAAATGTGAATGGATTGAATTCTCTAAAATGGGTCCCTAAACCCCGGACCATGGACTGGTACCAGGCCATGGCCTGTTAGGAACTGGGCTGTCCAGCAGGAGGTGAGTGGTGGATGAGTGAGTGAAGCTTCATCTGTATTTGCAGCCATTCCCCAGTGTTAGCATCACCACCTCAGCTCCACCTCAGATCATCAGGCATTAAATTCTCATATGAGCACAGGTTCTGGTGCCAAAAAGGTTGGAGACCGGTGCTCTAAAAGGCACAGAATGACTGGGTTAATTTTTTTTTTTTTTTAAAGGACCCAACTATATGCAGTTAAAAAGACCAGCTTTAAGAACATATGCAGGCTCAAAATGAAAGGCTGGAAAAAGACATACAAGTGGAAACCAAAGGAGAGGATAACCATACTCATATTAGACAAAATAGGCTTAAGCCAAAAATGGTAACAAGAGACAAAGGTGATAATAATAAATGAGGGTCAATAATCAAGAAAATATAATTGTATATGCACTATCATCAGAGCATCTAAATATATTAAGCAAATACAGATCTGAAGGGAGAAATAGGTAATACAATAATAGTGGGAGACTTTAATATCCCAATTTCAGCAGTGGATAGATCATCCAGACAAAAAAAAAAATGTGTGAATCAAACCATGCTTTAGAAAAAATGGACCTAACAAACATATATAGAACATTACATCCAACAGCAACAGAATATATATTTTTCTCAAGTGAACAAGGAACATGTTCTCCAGGATAGGTTATATGATAGGACATAAAACCAGTCTTAGCAAATTTGGTTTAAATCATACCAACTATCTTTTCTTACCACATGGTATTAAACTACAAATTGGCAACAGGAAAGCTGGAAAATCTACAAATATGTGGAAACAACACACTTCTGAACAATGAACAAATCAAAGAAGTAAAAAGGGAAATAAAATGTATCAAAACAAATGGAAATAGAAACAAAATACCAAACCTGAAAAGCAGTTCTGAGAGGGTAGTTTATAGCAACAAACGCATATATTAAGAAATTGAAAGCTTTCCAATAAACAACCTAAATTTTCACCTCAAGAAACTACAAAAAGAATAAAGTTAGTAGAAGGAAGGAAATAATAAAGACCAGAGCAGAAATAAGTGAAATGGAGACCAGAAAAACAAAAGAGCAATATAAGTCCTGGTTTTTCAAAAAGATAAACAAAATTGACAGATCTTTAGCTAGACCAAGAAAAAAGAATCAGAAATGAAAGATGAGACATTACAAATGACTACAGAAATACATAGGATCATAAGAGATCACTATGAACGATTATTATATGCCAAAGGATTAGATAACCTTGAAGAAATGCATAAATTTTTAGAAATACAGAACCTACCAAGACTCAATCAGGAAGAAATACAAAACGGACCAATAAGTAAAGCCAGATAAGGACACTATAAGAAACTATACAGCATGTCTTTGATGAAATAGATGCAAAATTTCTCAAAATAATAGCAAACCAAACTTAAAAACCCATTACAAGGATTATACATCATGAATAAGTAGGATTTATCCCTGAGGTACAAGGATGGTTCAACATAAATCAATAAATGTCATGCATCCCATTAATAGAATGAATGATAAAAATCACAGGATAATCTCAATAGATGCAGCAAAATCTTTTGACAAAATACATCTTTTCATGATAAAAATCCTCAACAGATTGGGTATAGAAGGAATATACCTCAACTTAATAAAGGCCATATATGACAAAGCCACAACTAACATATTCAACAGTGAAAAATTGAAAGATTTTCCTCTTAAGATCAGGAAAAAGACAAGGATGCCCGCTTTTGTCATTCTTGTTCAATACTAGTACTGGAAGTCCTAGCTAGAGCAATTAGTTAAAAGGTATCCAAATTGGAAAGGAAGAAGTAAGAATTTCTGTTATTTGCCGATAATAACAATTTTGTATGCAGGCATAACTTGTTTTATTGTGCCTAGCTTTATTGCACTTCGTGTGTGTTATGTTTTTTACAAATTGAAGGCAAGACCTTCTACCAGCAAAAAGATTATGACCCACTCTACTCCGATACTTGCTCTATTATCTTGGTCTGGAACAGAACCTGCAATATCTCAGGTACAGCTGTACAGAAAACCCCAAAGTCTCAACCATAAAGCTGTTGGAACTAATCAATGAATTTAGTAAAGTTGCAGGATATAAAAACATACAGAAATCGGTTGCATTGCTATCCACTAACAATGAAACATCTGAAAAAAAAATAAACTATTTCATTCATACTAGCATCAAAACCAAAATACCCATGGTTAAAAAATAAAAAACAAGTGCAAATATATCCTGTGCACAAGGATTGGAAGAATTGATACTATTAAATGTCCATAATAACCCCAATCATTTATATCACAGAAATAGAAAAAGCCTAAAATTCACATGGAACCACAAAAAGACCCCAAATAGCCAAAGCAATCATGAGAAAGAAATGCAAAGCTGAAGGCATCACACTTCCTGATTTTAAACTCTACTACAATGTTATAGTAATTAAAACAGTATGGTACCAGCATAAAAAGAGACACATAGAATAATGGAAAAGCATAGAGAGCCTGGAAATACATTCCCACACATATGGGGAACAATATTTGATAGGGAGCCAAGAAAACCCAACGGGTAAAAGACAATCTCTTCAACAAATGGTATTGGAGAAACTGGATAAACATGCAGAAAAATGAAATTTGACTGCTTATTTTACACCATTCACAAAAATTAACTTGAACTAGGTCAAAGACTTAAACATAAGACCTGATACTGTAAAACTTCTAGAAAAAAGCATAGGAAAGAAGCTCCTTGACATTGGTTTTAGTAATAATTTTTTTGGATATGACACCCATAAACAAAAGCAAAAATTTATAAGCAGGACTACATCAAACTGAAAAGCTCCTGCATAGCAAAAGAAACAACAAAATGGAAAGGCACTCTACAGAATGGGAGAAAATATTTGCAAAGCATAAATCATATAAGGGTTAATACCAAAATATATAAAGAACTCATACTACTGAATACAAAAAAAATTTTTTTTGATTTAAAAATGAGCAGAAGAACTAGACACTTTCCCAAAGAAGATATCCTAATGACCAACGGATTCATGAAAAGATGCTCGACAAAAAGATTAGAGATAAGTAAGTGTTGGTGAGGATGTGAAGAAAAGGGAATCCTTGTGCACTGTTGGTGGAAATGCAAATTGGTTCAGCTACTATGGAAAACAGTATGGATGTTCTTCAAAAAAATTAAAAATAGAACTACCATCTGGCACAGCTTTCTCACTCCTGGGTATTTACCTAAAGATGAAGAAAATATCGAAAAGACAATGTGCTCTCATGGTTACTGCAGCATTATTCACAGTAGTCCAGATATGGAAGCAGTCTAAAGCCCTGTTAATTGAGGAATCAATAAAGTACACACACATGCACGCGTGTGCACGCACGCACACAATAGAATGTTCATCAGTGAGAAAGAAGGCAATCCTGCTATTTATGACAACATAGATGGACTTTAAGAACATTATGCTAAGTGATGTAAGTGCGAGAGAGACAAACATTGTATATCACTTACTCGTGATAAGCCAGACTCATAAAAAACAGAATAAAATAGTGGTTACCAGGGGCAATAAGCTTTTTTTTCCTGTTAAGCCACTGAGATTTTGGATTGTTTGTAATTATTTTCAAAGACTTAACCTCTCACAGTCTGTTTCCTGTGAGATCCCATCTATCTTAAGCTCTTAAATCTTTCATCAGCCCCTGACCTGTGAAACGTAACTTCACACTGTTCATTTCCACATAGATGTCTCACAAACTGAACTCTGTTCCCTCAAATTCAGGCTCATTAATAATCTCTATGAAAGGTACCATTGTTCAGAAACCTCAGCGTCATCCTAGACTTGTCTTCTCTCAAACTCTCTATCCAATATTTTATCCAGGCAAACTGTTTAATTACCCAAACATGGCACACTCACCCAACACTAACTCTTTTTGCACAGGACGTTTCCCTGCTCCAAATGCTCTTCTCTCCTCCCTCTTACTTCTCCAAAATCACAGGGTAATTGAATTTTTGGCCTTCCTTTAAAATCCAGTTCAAATGTCACTTTTTTAGAGGCTTTTTCTCACCTGCCTTAACTGAGTTAAATCTGTCTTTGTTTTCTCAGAGTGCCATGTGCATAGCTCTATTGTAACTCTAAACATCGTTTTTGGTGTTTTGAGTGGACTCCAAAATGTCTGGCTTAGTCTATGGCCATGTGACCCTGAACAAGCCCGATCCCGTCTGATCACGAAAGCTAAGCAGGGTTGGGCCTGGTTAGTACTTGGATGGGAGACCACCTAGGAAGACCAGGTCCTGTAGGCATAAAAAATAAGTAAAAAAATAAGGGATTGTAAGCTGACAAGTTCCTTGCAATCTGTGAAGTCAACCAAGGGTTGCCTTGCCTAAAAAAATAAATAAAAATAAATGTCTGGCCTAGTTCTGTTCCTCATATTACTCAGCAAAATGCCTGGCACAATACTCAATAAATCTTCATTGAATGAATGAGAAGCTTTACTCTATATTTTTGGGTACATGTATTAAAGTATTCCAGTAGAATGTTGGCACTTGTTATATCTAATGAGTTGCTATAAATCATATGTCGGGAAGTAGAAAGGTCTCAAAGAAACTAATTCTATACAGAGTGAGGGTGACTTATCAGCAAAGCTTGAGTTCATGCCTGAGGGACCTGATAAGCAAAGTTTCTAGATGTAAGAGTGAAAGACAAAATGTTAAAACAAAATTGGGAGGAGAAAACCAAAGTTTCTTAAAATCGTAAGTGACAATACCTACTAGATGTATAACACCTGAGCAAATCACAATTACTGGGCTTAAGTTGGCATGTTTTTAAATGATTAAATATCATCTGGACTGACATCATGTTTGCTGTGAAATAACATGAAACTGCCTTCTAAGCTATGTACAGTATAAGCGACCATCATTATTTCTGGTTCATGGACCATATCAAAGCTCCCCATGCATAGAACCTGAATCAGGGTTCCCATCTAACTATAGCATCAGTTAATGCCCAGTTTCTGCAGGTGTTGCCGCCTGATCCCACAGCTCACAACCCTGGTCACCCTCAGCCCCCTGGCCTCACTGAAATAACTGGGGCCACATCATACGACTACTCCAATCAGCTTCCCTTCCTTGGGACTTATCAGCAAATTCTCCCTGCTCTTTCTCTCTTCCAGAAAGCGGTCTCCCCTCTTCTTTCTAATGCTGGTCCCTTATCCTATCCTTCCTTCCAGGGCTTTCCGCCAAGAATACCACCTTTTCTTTTGCGTCCCCCTTCCTCAGCATACGAGCCTACTCAGCTCTTCCCCACCTAAAGAAAAGTCCCTCTTTCAATCTTTAAGCTTCCATCTTTTCCTATACCATGTTTTCAAAAAGTGATATCTTTCTCCATTTTTCTCACCTCCGGAATTTCCTGTTTTAAAATAAATTTGGCTTCAAACTCCCATTTTTATTGAAACTACTCTCACCAACCTTGATCAAATCAGAAGCTTTTTCTCTGTCACAGGTTACACTGTAGCCTGAAGAGATTTTGTTTTAGAGATCTTCTGATCTAAATCTAATTCCTTTATATCAAAGGCCAGATAAGAACACAACAGAATATTGCGTAGTACGAAGTGCTGAGAAATTGTGACTGTACTGGTTTTGCCCTTTTGCTGAGATTTATGGGGTGAGATTTGTGGCCAAAGGAGGTGAAATTTGGAAGGTGACAAAGCAAAGCCTTAGGGGGAGCTACAATACGGACTCTATTCTATTTTTGAATTGCTCAGAATGAGCGATAATCTATATGGGCTAATTCAGAGTATACCTTCATGAGCAAGATCTCAAAATGTAAAGGGTTGTACAATTTGACACCACAAACCTGGATGTATTGAGAACTCGAAGTTTGTCAGGAAAGCTTCAAAAACATGGGGCTATAAATTTAACCTTTTCCACTTCTTATGCATCTTGGTGAAAGCTCCCTTCATGCAACCGACCGGTGAGGCCCCACTGTTAGAAACAGTGTACTCTTTGACAGAGGCCTTCTCAGGAGGAAGTACAAAGGACTGACACTATGTTGTGTGCAATGAGATTAATCATGAGTTACAGCAAAACATTATGTCAAAGTGATTTTGAAGATATTTTCTTGTGTTTTTGATACAGTGTGGATCTTGCTACCTAAGAATAGGATAGAGCAAAGTGTGTTCATCTGCAGTTTGGTTCATTCTCCTATCAGCCAGTGGGCACCACTTAGACCAAAAGGCCCCCTGCAAACTGATGCGAAAGTCGTGGAATCTTGCATCTTAATTCTCCACAGAGGGATGTCTACTAGCAGAAATCTCGGTCTCAAGAATAAAATGAATTTCAGCAAGTTCATAGATTTTGATGCCTTTTGCCAAAAATCAAATGAAAAGATTGAAGGTAGAAAGATCAATGAAATTGGTGATAGAAAGGTCAATGAAAAACCAGCAGGGCAGATATGAGATTCCCACAACTGCCTCCTCTCTTTTCTCTGGGGAACTGCTTTAGGGCATAGGCTTTGGTATCCGATAAACCTGGAATCACATCCCAGCTCTGATACTTAGGGGCTGTGTGGTTTCCTCGTCCACAGAACGAGGAGGGATATTGTACTACCAGCTCAGGGTGTAGTCTACGCAGTTCATGTAACATGCGTGGTGGAATAAGTATAATGGTCTCAACTGTGTTGTTAGAAAAGGGTTAAAAAGGTCTTTTCAAAGACTGGACACCTTCGTATTTACTTACTGGATAAGAAACACACATTAGAAACCCCTCCAATATAGTGTAGCCAGAGAAGCAGCTGGCCTTGGAAAACTGGCGCCATCTCCTGCAAGTTTAGTCACATTACAACGGCCAAGGGATGACTCCCCAAGTTGAGCTACATAGAGAATCTATTTGTAACAGCATGTGTCTTTCTTTTCCAACCTGTCACTGCTTTGAGGGTGAGCTGACACAAACAGTTGCACATGCAGAGCCTGGCATCGGCTGGTGGGTGCTTGATAAATGTTGAGTGAGCAAATCTAGAGGACAGTGCCATAAAAGGAGCTCTGGCTTCCAAAATTCAGATCAGAGAAGTTCCTATTACTGATAAGTTTACAAAGACATTCTAAATATTTCTCAGATATTTCTCTTGTAACATTTGCATCAGAATCGGTTGGGAATCTTAGTGACCAAGGGGTTGGGAAAATATCTAACTTTTGAAATATCTATCATGATTCTTAGGCAAGTTGGAGTAAATGGCCCACTGTCTTAGATGCCAAGTGTGCAATAATTCATATCTGAGCTGCATAAGCATCGTATATGAATAAAACTATAGCACTTTGAATAAAGTATTGTGGTGGATAAGTGAAAAATATAGCTCCTGTTTTTAATGAGATTATATGACTAATTTGGAAGAAACAAAATAAAACCAAGTTCAAGAGACTCTAGTAGAAAAAAAAATCAGTGAAATGTTTGGACATCAAAGTTATTATAAAGGTCAAGTAGAGTTAATCAAGAACATTTTCAGGAAGAGGTTTTTAAATAGACTTGGGTCGATGAGAAGGAAGAGCTCAGTAGGATTGATTTATTTTCCTGCAGAATTTCCAGTATCACAATACACTAGAAACTTTGTCTAAAACTCTGCCACTGCACGCATGCTTGACCGTGTAGCAGGCAGAAACCAGACAGGACAAACCAAACTGACTTGGTTTTCTACTTTTCCTTAGAGTTTTAATAGTGACCTAAATCAAATCCAAAAATAGCTAAAAATTTAATCTCACTAGCTGTCATTTCACTTTATATCAGTTTCCCATGTGTAAAATTGGGCCAAGTATTTGCTATAATTAAGCAGTGGGTTGGGAGGACCAGTTCAACAAATACACTTTTAATTTTAATTTATAATTTATATAAAACAAGGGCAAAGGTTTTACTGGGATGAATAAAATAAAGACATACAATAACAAATGTTGACAAGGATGTGGAGAAATTATAAACCACATATATTGCTGATAGGAATGTAAAATGGTGCAGCTGCATTGGAAAACAGTTTGGCAGTTCTCCCAAAAGTTAAAATATTACCGTATGACCAACAATTCTGTACCCCCCAAAATTGAAAACATATGTTCACACAAAAACTTATATACAAATGTTCATAGCAAATAACCAAGTGTGGAAATAACTGAAATGTCTATCAACTAAGTAATGAATAAACAAAAATGTGGGCTATCCATACAATATTATTCAGCCATAAAAAGGAATGAAGTATTGATGCTACTCCACGGATGAACCTTGAAATCATTACTACGTGAAAGAAGCCAGACACAAATGGCCACATATTATATGATTCCACTTATACAAAATGTCCAGAGTGGATAAATACACAGACAGAAAGCAGATTAGTGGCTGCCAGGGGCTGAGAGGGGAGGGGAATGAGAACTGACTGCTAATAGGCACAGAGTTTCTTTTTGGGGTGATGAAAATGTTCTGGAATTAGATAGTGGTGATGGTTGTATAACCTTGTGAATATACTAAAAACTACTACTGAATTGTATACTTTGAAAATGGTCACTCTTATGAAACATGAACTATATCTCAATTTTAAAAATTGAGGGGTAAAAAACTGCCCAAGGCAGACAATAATTTAGAGGGAAACTCTGGGGTCCTCCAATCAGTCTGAAAAGGCCACCCCTTTCAGCTTGTCAAGAATTTACCAGAAGGAGTAAAAGCTGAGAATGAGGAAAGACTAAATACTTCCATGCTATGACTGGAAAAAAGGTAAGGATGTCTACTCTTATCATTACTATTAGCATTGTACTGGAGGTTGAACCCAGTACAATGAGGCAAAAAAAAAAAAAAAAAAAAAAAAAAGTTACTAAAGGTATCCAGACTGGAAAGGAAGAAGTAACTGTCTTTATTTACAGACATAATTGTCTATGTAGAAAATTCTATAGAATCTACTCAAAAGCTATTAGAATTAATAGACTTACAAGTTTGTAGCATTCAAGATCAATCTACAAAAATCAATTGTATTTCTACATGCTAGTAATGAATACAGTAGTTCTCACCTTATCCACAGGGGGGATATGTTCCAAGACCCCCAGTGGATGCCTGAAAATGCAGATAGGACCAAATCTTATATATACTTTTTTTCCTATACATACAGCTTCTCTTTGGCATATCCAAACTGCCAGCATCAATAATGTTGTGCTTTGGGGCCACTGTTAAGTTAAATAAGGGCTATTTGATCACAAGCACTGCAATACCACGACAATCAATCTGATAACCCAGGCAGCTAGCTACTAATTGACTAATCGGCCAGTAGCATATATAGTGCGAATATGCTAAACAACCAGAAGATTCACATTCTAGGCATCACGGAGCTGCTCAGGGTGGTGCCCAACTGAAAACTTACAAATTATTTTTAGAATTCTCCATCTAATACTTTTAGACCATGGTTGACCACGGAAAGTGAACCCATGGATAGGAACAGTAAAGATCAACTGGAACTTTAAGCAAACATAATCAGTAGGGAGGGTGTATGGAGGAGCCAGGACTCGTGGAACCGTACTGGAAGAACTCTAGGTTTATAATAAAGCTCTATGGTTCTAACTTCTCCATTAACTTCCTTGTTCCTTGCATAAATACCCCTCCATCTTGACACACAGGCCAGAGTGTACAAATGGCTTCCTATGTCTGAATGCTCTGTGTTGCAACCCTTTTTCCCGAATAAATTCTTTTTGGTGACAAAACATCTAGTCGATTACTATTTTTCAGTCAGCAGGGGGGACTACTGTAATCAGAAACTGAGATCTTAAAAAAAGATCTGTACATTGAAAACTACAAGGCACTGTTGAAAGAATTTTAAAAAACTAACTGATGGATATGCTGTGTTCATTGATCAGAAGATTAATGTTTTCAAGATGCCAGTTTTTCCCAAATTGATCTATAGATTCAATGGAATCACAATCAAAATCTCAGCAGGCTTTTTGGTAGAAATCTAGAAATTCTAGTCTAGAAGTATAAAGATAGTATTCAGATAAGTGGGGAAAAAAATAAATTATTTAACAAACAGTGCCATCGGTAACAGAGTTCCATCTGGAAGAAAATTAGATTGGACCCCTAGACTATACTAAACAAAATTCAAAACAGATTAAAGCAAATGTAAAAAAAAAAATTTAATGTCACAAGAAATCTAGGAAACTATAAGTATAATTTAGGAGCAGGAGAGACTACAGGAGAGACTATAATTAAGACAATAAGGTCTGAAATCCACGATTAGAACATTTGGCAATAGAGCTTACATATGGCAAAAAAATAATATATGGGATATAGGTAAAGAATGTATGAGAAGCCTCTGAACTATCTTTGCAACTTTTCTGTAAATCTGAAAATATTCCAAATAAAGTTTATTTTAAAAAAATGTATATCAAAAATAAGGTCAAAGTAACAGTAAAGTAACAGATTTGGAGAAAAATATAACTATTAACAGCTATAATATATAACACATAACTATTATTACAGCTTAATATATAATAGCTATAATAAAGATCTTTTTCAAAATGACAAGGAGAAAACAGTACTAAAGAAAATACGCAAATTTAAAGAACAGCAAATCAAACACCAGCATTTCCCTTCTCCAGTAAAAAAAAAAAACCACTACATAAAAAGATATAGAAATTTGCTAGTGGTCAGAGATGTGTGAAATTTGGTAGTAGATATTACTTTACATCCAACAGTCTTGTGAGAACTATATAGCTCTAATATCTATTGTTGGTGGGCAGGGAAAGGGGACTCATGTATTGTCAGTGGAATAGGAAATTGTGACAGCCTTCTTTGGAAGGCAACTGATAACTCTGTTAAAACTAAAAATCCATATGTGTTTCAACCTAGCCACTTGATTTCCATGAATCTATTTCCCATAATTGTAACTACCAGAAAATAAGGACTTATGTATGAGGATATTTCTTACAGTGTTTTGTTGTGCTGGGGAAAAAAAAAAGAAAAAAAGAGACACAAAGTGAATGGCCATCAATATGGAGCCTTTAAAAAGAATGAACTGGGAGTGACATCAGAAACACGGCAGAGTGAGAGACATCTCTGGATCTCTCCCCTTGAAACAATAAGCCAAACATCTAAAACTCAACAAAAAAAACACCCAAACTGCACATCAGCACTTCTGAGCATGGGATTTGCGTATAAGAGCTACCACAGGTCAGAACCCTGGGTGTCGGGTAGTGGACTATGAGAAACAATGAAGCTGCCTCTTGTAGCTGGAGCTCTCTGCAGGAGGAGGGGGAGGGGAGAAGGTGCAGCAAGTTCCCTGAACAGCCCTGCCTGGAGAACTGAGAGCTCCACGTGGCGGTGGCAAGGCCCAGGCATCAGGAGAGAAAGCAGAGAAGTGGGGATGGCAGAGAATTTGGTATGGCAGAGAAACAACATTTGATTATTTGTGGTTGCAAAACCTGAGGCTGAGCTGCAGCCCCCAACCCTCAACCCCCAATCCAGAAGGCCCTTCCTCCATACCCTTGGAGATCGAACACCGCGGAGCCCCAAAGGAATCTGAGCTAATGCTATTGAAACTGCCACTAACACTGACAGGGACTGAGACTGAGTGTAGCAAGAATGACTGAATATCTATAAGAAAAAATAGGTATTATTAAGACTTTATATAAAGCAAGGAGCCAAGAGGATTAGATGCCACCTACTGGAAACCAAAAAAAAAAAAAAAAAACGCCTTCTTTGCAACAGGCTAAAGAAAGACCTTTATATGATCAATCTTCTTTCTGGAAAAAAAGCAGAACACACTTCCATTAATGCCCAGGCGGAGAAATAGTCCATTAAACACTGTGAACAATCAAGGTGACGAAGCATCTCAGAAAGAAAGAGAAAAATCTCCAGAAAATAAGCTTACAGAGAAATATGCAACTTAAATGACAGAGAATTCAGGATGGTGCTTCTGGAAAAACTCAGTGAGATTCAAAACAATTCATATCAACAATTTCAGGAACTGAAAAAAACAGCTAGATGAGCAGAATGAGTTCTTTAGTGAGGAGATTAAAACCCTCAAAAAGGACCAAATAGAACTTCTGGAGATGAAGAACACACTACAAGAGTTGAAAAATGAAATGGCAAGCTTGGGAAATAGAGTCGGCCGAATGGAGGAAAGGATATCGAAGACAGAAATCTAGAAATAAATTGGAAGGAAGAAGAGAGAAACTGAAGAATGAAAAATAATTAAAGAGAAATACAAGAACTAGCTGATACCATTAGGAGAGAAAACATAAGAATAATGGGAATTCTCGAAGGCGAGGAAAAGGAGCAGGAATTAGAAAGCATTTTCAGACAAATAGTCGATGAGAGTTTCCCAAACCTAAGGAATGAGCTGGAGCTTGGAATTCAAGATGTCAACAGAACACACAATTATCTCAACCCAAAAAGGCCTTCACCAAGACACATTGCATTAAAATTATAAAAAAGCAATGATAAAGACAGAATTCTCAGGGCACCCGGGGAAAAGAAGATGGTAACCTACAAAGGAAAATCCATTAGATTAGCATTGGACTTCTCAGCACAAACCTTACGAGCCAGAAAAAAGTAGATTCAAATATTCAAACTATTAAATGAAAGGAACCAGCTAAGAATAATGTATCCAGCTAAGCTCTTCTTTAGATATGAAGGAGAAATAAATACCTTTCCAGACATACAAAAATTGAGAGAATTCTCCACTACGAGGCCTGCATTACAGGAAATACTGAAAGGGGTCACCTCACCTAAAACAAAATGACAAAAAAAATACATAACAAGAACTAAGGTGACTAACAGGCAGACAGAAGCAGATGAGTGCAACCCTTACTAAGAACAGGGCATTATAAGCTTAAACGATGAGAAGAGAATTGCTATAGCAAGATAGTAATGAATGGTCAGCATTCATAGGGACAAATTGAGACAACAATGATCCAAATTCAAATATCCAAATTTGCAAAGGGGAATGGAGATAAGGAATGTGCAGAAGAAAATGGACGACTGCATATATATAACTATTTTTTACATATTTGTAAAGGTAACCACACACCAAAGATTTAGAACTGAAGTATATAACATAGAACAAGGAGGCCCAGAGGGAAAACCCACAAAACCCAACCAAAATACAAAAAACAGATACACAAGGACAAGGAAGCAATGAGCTACCAGAAAGTAAAAGATAAAATGGCTATAAGAAGACCTCATATTTCAATAATCACC
>NW_011889068.1:695081-700388 GCF_000151845.1 Pteropus vampyrus
AGGGACAAATTGAGACAACAATGATCCAAATTCAAATATCCAAATTTGCAAAGGGGAATGGAGATAAGGAATGTGCAGAAGAAAATGGACGACTGCATATATATAACTATTTTTTACATATTTGTAAAGGTAACCACACACCAAAGATTTAGAACTGAAGTATATAACATAAAACAAGGAGGCCCAGAGGGAAAACCCACAAAACCCAACCAAAATACAAAAAACAGATACACAAGGACAAGGAAGCAATGAGCTACCAGAAAGTAAAAGATAAAATGGCTATAAGAAGACCTCATATTTCAATAATCACCCTAAATGTAAATGGACTGAACTCACCAATAAAAAGGCACAGCATTTCAGAATGGTTCAAAAAACAAAACTCAACCATATGCTGCCTCCAGGAGACACATCTTAGTTCCAAAGACAAAAATAGACTCAAAGTGAAAGGGTGGAAAATGATATTTCAGGCAAATGGCATTCAGAGAAAAGCGGGAGTAGTGGTCCTAATATCAGACGAAATAGACTTCAAAACAAAAAAATGTAAAGAAAGATACTGAGGGACACTTCATAACGATAAAGGGAATCATGCACCAAGAAGACGTAATACTTATATCTATGTTCCAAATCAGGGAGCCCCAAAATATGTAAAGCAATTACTAACAGAACTAAAGAGAGAAACAGACCAAAACACTATCATAGTAGGGGACCTAAATACCTCACTGTCAGATATGGACAAATATCCAAACAGAAAATCAATAAGGAAATAACATCCTTAAATGACACATTAGATCAACTGGACGTAAAGGACATTTACAGAGCCTTCCATCCCAAAACAGCTGCTTATACATTTCTCTAGTGCACATGGAACGTTCTCAAAGATCGACCACATACTGGGACACAGAGATAACCTCAACAAATGTAAGAGGGTTGAAATCATACCAACCATATTCTCTGATCATAATGCTATGAAACTAGAGATCAACTGCAGAAAGAAAGCAGGAAGAACCAAAAATACATGGAGATTAAACAACATGTCACTGAAGAATAACTGGGTCAGAGAAGGAATAAAAAGAGAGTTGAAGAGATACATAGAAGTGAATGATAATGATAGTACAACAGATCAAAACTTTTGGGACACAGCAAAAACGATAAGAGGAAAGTTCATATCATTACAGGCTTATCTCCACAAACAAGAACGAGCCCAAATAAACAACCTAATGCTTCATCTAAAAAAACTAGAAAAGGAAAAACAAATGAAGCCTAAAGTCAGTAGAAGGAAAGAAATAATCAAAATTGGAGCAGAAATAAATGAAATTGAAAACAAAAAGTTATAGAAAAGATAAATGCAACAAAGAGCTGGTTCTTTGAGAAGTTTAATAAAATTGACAAACCCCTGGCTAGACTCACTAAAGAAAAAAGAGAAAGGACTCAAATAAACAAAATCAGAGATGAAAGAGAGGAAATTATGACTGATATCACAGAAAATCAAAGGATCATATAAGAATACTATGAAAAAGTATATAACACCAAATTTAATAACCTAGAAGAAATGGACCAGTAGTTAGAAAAATACAATCTTCCTAGACTGAATCAAGAAGAACTGGAAAATCTAAATAGACTGATCAGTAGTATGGAAATTGAAACAATCATCAAAAACCTACCAAAAAGTAAAAGTCCAAGACCAGATGGCTTCACCAGTGAATTCTACTAAACATTCAAAGAAGATTTCACACCTATTCTCCTCAAACTCTTCCAAAAAAAATCAAAGAGGAGGCAACACTTCCCAACTCATTTTATGAAGTCAATATTACTCTGATACTAAAACCTGGTACAGATAACACAAAAAAAGAAAACTACAGACAAATATCTCATAAACGCAGATACAAAAATCCTAAATAAAATACTAGTGAACTGAATACAGCAACATATTAAAAAGATTATACACCGCGATCAAATAGGCTTCATCCCAAAGGCACAGGAATGGTTCAACATATGCAAATCAAATGTGATACACCACATAAACAAATTGAAAAATAAGAATCATATGATCATATCAATAGATGCAGAAAAAGCCTTCAACAAGATATAGCATCCATTTACGATCAAAACACTTAACAAAATTGGTATAGAAGGAAAGTACCTTAACATAATAAAGGCCATCTATGATAAACACTCAGCTAACATTATACTTAATGGTGAAAAACTAAAAACTTCCCTCTAAGGTCAGGAACAAGGCAAGGTTGTCTACTATCACCACTGTTATTCAATATAACATTGGAGGTTCTAGAGAGTGCAATCAGACAAGAGAAAGATATAAAAGGCATCCAAATAGGAAACAAAGAAGTCAGACTGTCACTATTTGCGAATGACATGATTCCCTATATAGAAAACCCTAAAGAGTCCACAAGAACACTACTAGAAACAATAAGCAAATATAATAAAGTCTCTGGATACAAAATCAATATTCAAAACTCCATAGCTTTCTTATACTCTAAGAATGAAATGTCAGAAAAAGAAGTGGAAAAAATAAGTCCTTTTGCAATGCAACAAAAAGAATAAAATACCTAGAAATAAATTTAATGAAACATGTGAAGGACCTATATAATGAAACTACAAGACTCTATTAAAAGAAATCGAAGAAGATATAAAGAAATGGAAAGATATTGTGTTCTTGGAAGAATCAACATAGTTAAAATGACGATATAATCTAAAGCATTATACAGATTTAATGCAATCCCCATCAAAATCTCATTGGCAATTTTTAAAGAAATGGAACAAAAAAATCATCAGATTTGTATGGAAGCACAAAAGTCCTCGAATTGCCAAAGCCATTCAGAGGAAAAAGAATGAGGCTGGAGGCATCACTCTGCCCAACTTCAAATTATACTACAAAGCGACAGTAATCCAAACGGTATGATATTGGCAGCAAAACAGACACTCGGACCAATGGAACAGAATTGAGAGTCCAGAAGTAAACTTATATTTATATGGAAAATAATTTTTTGACAAAAAAGACAAAATCATACAGTGGAGAAAGGAGAGCCTCTTCAATAAATGGTGCTGAGGAAACTGTAAAGCCACCTGCAAACGAATGAAACTAGACTGTTGTCTATCACCACACACCAAAATTAACTCAAAATGGATTAAGGACCTGAATATAAGACCTGAAAAAAGAAAATGCATAGAAGAAAATATAGGAACTATTCTCAAGTACCTTGGACTTAAAGAGGATTTTATGAATTTGACCTCAAAGGCAAGGGAAGTAAAAGCTAAAATAAATGAATGGGACTACACCAAACTAAAAGCTTCTGCACAGCAAAAGAAACTATCAACAAGGTAAAGAGACAGCCATCTGAATGGGAAAATATTTGCTAGCAACACCTCCGATAAGGGCCTAATATCCAAAATATACAAAGAACTCATACAACTCAATAACAAAAGCAACGACAAAAAAACCAATCCAATGAAAAAATGGGCAGAGGACCTGAACAGACACTTCTTCCTAGAGGACATACAAATGGCCAACGAATATTTGAAAAGATGCTCAACATCGCTTGCTATTAGGGAAATGTAAATCAGAACTACAATGAGATACCATCTCACACCTGTTAGAATAGCTGTAATCATGAGAATAAGTAATAACAAATGTTGGAGAGGATGTGGAGAAAAAGGACCCCTCATACACTACTGGTGGTACTGCAAAATGGTACAGCCACTATGAAAAACAGTACGGGGGTTCCTCAAAAAAAAACTAAGAATTGATCTACCATATGATCCAGCAACCTCTCTACTGGATATTTACCCCCAAAACTTGAAAACTTACATCTGAAAAGATATTTGCACACCGATGTTCATAGCAGCATTATTCATAGTGGCCAGGACATGGAAGCAACCGAAGTGTCCTATGATAGATGATTGGCTAAAGAAGCTGTGGTACATATATACCATGGAATATTACTCAGCCATGAGAAGAGATGAAATACTGCCATTTGCGACAACATGGATGTTTCAAGATAATCATGCTAAGCGAAATAAGCTAGACAGAAAAAGTTGAAAACCACGTGATATCACTTATATGTGGGATATAACCCTAAAAGCAACAAAGAGGACAAACAAACAGAGACTCATGGACATAGACAATACACTAATGGTTACCAAAGGGTAAAGGGGAATGGGGAAGTAGATTAGATAAAAGGGGTCAATTATGTGGTGAAAAAAAGAAATCTAACATGGGAGGTGAACACACAATGTAAATATATATATGCCTTACTGTTAAAATGTACAGTTGGAACTTACCAGCTTTTGTTAACCAATGTTGCCATAAATTAATTAATTAATTTAAAAAAAGAATTTATCTCTTTTGATGCAAAAAAAAAAAAAAACCCCTATCTTTTCATTAATTACATTAAGTATAAATGGATTAAACACTAATTGAAAGGCTGGATTTGGCAGAATGGATTAGAAAAACATGATCTTTAAAGAAGATTTAAAAAAAAATATGTAACTGTTCAATAAACACATAAAAAGATGCTTAATATCATCAGTCATTAGGGAAAAGCAAATTAAAACCACAATAATATACCATTTCATACATATGAGGATGGCTATAATAAAAAAGATGGACGATTACAAACATTGATGAGAATGTGAAGAAATTGGACCCCTCAAGCATTCCTGTTGAGAATGTAAAATGGTGCAGTCACTATTTGGCAGTTTCTCAAAAAGCTGGATGTAGAGTTGCCATGTTACCCTGTAATTCTACTCTGGGGAGCTACTCAAAAGAATTGAAAATATATATTCCTACAAAAACTTGTGTATGAGTGTTCACAGTCTCATGCACAATAGCCAAAAAGGAGAAACAACCCATATGTCCATCAACTGATGAATGAATAAACAAAAGTAGTATATTCATACAATGGAATAAAAAAAAAAGTATTGATATATGTTACGACATGGATAAATCTTGAAAACATTATGCTAAGTGAAAGATGTCCATACAGAATGCCACATTTGCATGTGAAATGTCAAGAACAGGTAATTCGGTAGAGACAGAAAGTAGATTAGTGGTTGCCAGGGCTGGGAACAGGGACAGCAGCAACTAATGGATATGGGTTTACTTTTTGGAATGATGAAAATATTCTGGAATTAAATAGTGGTGATGGTTGCACAACTTTGTAAATATACTAAAACAACTGAATTGTACAGTTTAAAAGAGTGAATGGTTTGGTGTGAATTGTATCTCAATTTTTGAAAAAGCTATGAGATAATGTATGTAGATCTCTGAATATTACTTGGCACATAAAAAAA
>NW_011889068.1:700438-704669 GCF_000151845.1 Pteropus vampyrus
AAAAAAAATATGTAACTGTTCAATAAACACATAAAAAGATGCTTAATATCATCAGTCATTAGGGAAAAGCAAATTAAAACCACAATAATATACCATTTCATACATATGAGGATGGCTATAATAAAAAAGATGGACGATTACAAACATTGATGAGAATGTGAAGAAATTGGACCCCTCAAGCATTCCTGTTGAGAATGTAAAATGGTGCAGTCACTATTTGGCAGTTTCTCAAAAAGCTGGATGTAGAGTTGCCATGTTACCCTGTAATTCTACTCTGGGGAGCTACTCAAAAGAATTGAAAATATATATTCATACAAAAACTTGTGTATGAGTGTTCACAGTCTCATGCACAATAGCCAAAAAGGAGAAACAACCCATATGTCCATCAACTGATGAATGAATAAACAAAAGTAGTATATTCATACAATGGAATAAAAAAAAAAGTATTGATATATGTTACGACATGGATAAATCTTGAAAACATTATGCTAAGTGAAAGATGTCCATACAGAATGCCACATTTGCATGTGAAATGTCAAGAACAGGTAATTCGGTAGAGACAGAAAGTAGATTAGTGGTTGCCAGGGCTGGGAACAGGGACAGCAGCAACTAATGGATATGGGTTTACTTTTTGGAATGATGAAAATATTCTGGAATTAAATAGTGGTGATGGTTGCACAACTTTGTAAATATACTAAAACAACTGAATTGTACAGTTTAAAAGAGTGAATGGTTTGGTGTGAATTGTATCTCAATTTTTGAAAAAGCTATGAGATAATGTATGTAGATCTCTGAATATTACTTGGCACATAAAAAAATAAAAAGAAAAAATAAAAAGAATGAACTGGAGCTATATCAGTTGACTTGGACTGATTTCTGTAAGATATTACAAAAAAAAATCAAATCTATCTATCATCTATCTATCTATCTATCTATCTATCTATCTATCTATCTATCTATCATCTATCTATCTATCTACACATTGTGTGATTATATGCATGGAAAAGACCTTAGTACCATATATACTTGGTCATTTGCATTGGTTATGAGGAAAAGTAATGTGGGAAGAGTAAGAGAAGACAAAGAGGGAGCCAAGAAAAAGGGGGAAATAAATTCTTTTGTGCATAAACTCTCAATAGTAATGTCTTTAAAACATCGGTTCACTACAATAAAAAAGAACTAATCGAAAACAGACTCACAAATATAGAGGACGATCTGGTGGTGGCCAGAGGGGAGGTTGGTAGCGGGGCGGGGGCGGGGGAGGCTGGGAGAAAGCGGTGAAGGGTTAAAGAGATATATATTAGTGTAGAGGGTCATGGGGATGGGGAGCATGGTAGAGGGAATGCAGACAGCAATAAAGTAATGGCTGTGCGTAGAGCCAGAGGGAAGATAAGCAGGGGGATCGTTTCATAAACTATATAAACGTCTAACCAATGTACTGTATACTTGAAACTAATAGTAAGATTAAATAAATCAAAGTAAAAAAAACCCATATTTCACATATTACCCATAAAGCAACAATTTATTTAGCTGAAAGTATTACATTTCCCTTAAATAACCAAACAATAAAAAGACCCCCCAAAGCAAAATTAAAACGCCTTAGCTACCCTAACCCTGAAAAATCATGTTCCAGTGGCTGTCATACATCTTAGAATATGTGTAAAGTAACATATTTGGCATAAAACTTTGTTAAAAGTTGACCACCTTTTCAGCCACTCTTGTTTCAAACAATTTGCTATAGCGTACAATGTAATGAAGTGATTGGTCACCAATTCTGAGGCCTAAGTCCACACTCTCATTCCCTTTGCTCAGTTATTCTGTCCCATCATAGCTAGCTTATTCTCAATTCCCTCTTCAAATAGAGTACTTATTAAGTACATACTTACACAAAAAGGAAAAGGTCCTTGCTCTCAAGAGCCTCCAGTTTCTTTCTTTCTAAGATTTGTTTTCCCAGTATCCTGAATTCAAAATTTGGAGGCATCTGGTATACATGGGTTGTGAAATATCTAAGTTTTACTTCCTTCATGCAGGACAAGCGATAACAGAAACAGGTGCTCCAGTGCTAGTAGGCAAAAGGCTGGAAAGAGAACAAAACAGGACTATGTTGTCACCAGAGAGCCAGCAAAATTGACACATTCTAGGATTAGTAAACTCTTACAGGGAAGAATTTGCCATTCTTTACTGCTCATATTATATATATGATAACTAGCCCTAAAAGTCTGGCTTTCTGTGGTATTAAAAAAACAAAACAAGTCAGGATCAGGGGTAAGATGGGGGACTAGGTAAAAGCAAGGTTTGCCTACTCCCAGGTCCGCATTGAAATTACAGCCAAATTATAAAATAATCAACATGGAGAATCACCTGAAGACCGGCTAGCTGACCACAACACGTACGTCTGATAATGTAAAGAAGCCATATTGAAGCCAGTAGGAAGGGCAAAATCTTGAATCGGCTGGACCCACTCCCGCAAGTGGAGGAACACCAGGAGGGAGAGCGAGGCTGCAGAGGCCCCCCTGAAGGAAACGGGGGGGGGGTGGTTCTTGGCCACATTTGAGGGCTCCCCAGCCCAGGGTGCCAGCCCAAGGAAGAGGAGTCTCCAATAACTCCAACTGTAAAAACCAGAGGGGATTCCGGCCGTCTGGGTGAGACGAAGGAGACTGAAACTCTAGATGCCCCTTTGAAGGACCCGTGCACAGGCTTTCTGCCATGTGGACACTCACCCGGGACACCGGTGGTGGGTCAGAGGCTTGCACGGGATTTATACTGACAGAATCTGCATTACCTGGTGCCAGAACAAGGAATGGATGGGCAGCCACTAGTGTGCCTTAGTCAGGGCCCCTATCAGGCAATCTACAGACCACTGCCAGCCTGACTGTGCAGACCCCTCCCTCAGGGCCATTAGGAAACGCTGGCCTGAGATCAGCACGCCCCACCCAACCTGCAGCATGCCTGGGGCTTTTGTTGCTGGATGGCTGCCACGCCCTGCATGATTAAGGGCCAAATATTCACAGCTGGCGACCAGCTCTATGTGCATTTCCATTTCGGAAACAGTTTCAGGCAGATCACTGCTGCCAACACGAACTTGGGTGGATCTTGGGGATCTGTGGGCCAGTCCCAGACAGCAGCTGGTTTTGCTGTGATCTGGGATTTCTGTGGGAACATCAAAGTTGTAGCAAGACTGAGGCTGTATTGATCTGATGGCCATTGTCACCCTGAAATCCTGCCCCACCCAATGCACAAAATGTCCCAGGCAGCCCATTGACAGTAACAAACAAACTTTGGCTAGCGCAGGGCAGGCACTACAGGGAAGCCAGTTGCAGGCAGACCTCTGCTGCTGGCAAGAGCTGCGATATTGTGTCTAGGAAGCACAGAGGTCTGTGGGACTGTCCCAGATGGCAGCTGGTCTCACTGTGATCTGAGACAACAGCAAGAATGCCCGGCACAGAAGTTGCAGCAAAACTGAGGCTGTATTGGCCTGTCTCTCTGAGATCTTGCTTTACCCTAGCCACAGAGTATCTGCAGTCCACTGACAGGCAGCCTCCTGTGCTCTGCTTGGCTCTGGGATTGCGCATTCTGTACAGGCAACAGATCCTGGCTAGGGCAGTGAGTGCATTTCGGGGAAAAGTTGTGGGCAGACCACTGCTGCCTGTACATGCTGCAATATCTCTTGAGGGGATCGCAGGGGTCTGTGGGACTGCCCCAGAGAGCAGCTTATCTCCCTGTGATCTGTGACTACTGTGGGAACATGCAGACACAGAAATTGCAGAAAACCACAACAGAGCAAATCATGACTAGCCCCATTAGCGATACACACAAAGAGTGGTTTCAACAAGTACACAAGCCCACTAGGGCAAATCCCACTCAGTGGGGTCAGCGCCCCCACAGCAACTCTTACCTTGTGGGTGCAGCCAATTCCCACAATTAGCCTGAGTGTTAATCCCATCCACTGATGGACTAACAATAAAGTCTTGGCGACAACAGAAGATCACACACAACCCACACAGAGATCATGTGCAGAGCACCCGGCATAGAGGATCAGGGAGAGTGCGTCACTGGGCCACACAGGACACCTTCCACGTCAGGCCATCTGGCCAAGGCTGGGAGATGAAACGAATATTCTTGACACATAGAAATGAACACAAAGAGGCTAATAATAAAATGAGAAAACAAGAAACATGCCACAAATGAAACAACAGGAGAAAACTCCAGAAAATAAGCTAATTGAAATGGA
>NW_011889068.1:704719-705119 GCF_000151845.1 Pteropus vampyrus
ACACAAAGAGGCTAATAATAAAATGAGAAAACAAGAAACATGCCACAAATGAAACAACAGGAGAAAACTCCAGAAAATAAGCTAATTGAAATGGAAGCAAGCAACCTACCAGAGAGAGAGTTCAAAATAATGATTACAAAGATGCTCAATGAACTTAGGGGAAGAATGGATGAGCACACTGAGAAGATAGAGATAGTAAGCATAAAAAAGGACATAGAAACTGTAAGAGAACCAGACAGAAATGAAGAATACACTAGATTGGATGAAGCAGATCAAATCAGTGAATTGGAAGACAAGGTAGCAAGATACACCTAATCAGAACAACAAAAAGAAAATTTTAAAAAATGAGGATAGTTTAAGAGACCTCTGGGACAACATGAAGCGTAACAATATCTGGATC
>NW_011889068.1:705924-708868 GCF_000151845.1 Pteropus vampyrus
AAATAATGATTATAAAGATGCTCAATGAACTTAGGGGAAGAATGGATGAGCACACTGAGAAGATATAGTAAGCATAAAAAAGGACACAGAAACCGTAAGAGAATCAGACAGAAATGAAGAATACACTAGATTGGATGAAGCAGATCAAATCAGTGAATTGGAAGACAAGGTAGCAAGATACACCCAATCAGAACAACAAAAAGAAAATTTTAAAAAATGAGGATAGTTTAAGAGACCTTTGGGACAACATGAAGCGTAACAATATCTGGATCATAGGAGTACCTGAAGGAGAAGAGAGAGAGCAAGGGATCGAGACTCTATTTGAAGAAATAATGACAGAAAATTTCCCTAACCTGGCAAAGGAATTAGACATATAAGTTCAGGAAGCACAAAGAGTCCCAAACAAGGGGAATTCAAATAGACCCACACCAAGACACATCATAATTAAAATGCCAAAGGTCAAAGACAAAGAGAGACTCTTAAAAGCAGCAAGAGAAAGGCAGCTACTTACAAGGGCACTCCCAAAAGAATGTCTGCTGATTTTTCAAAGGAAACTTTGCAGGCCAGAAGGGACTGGCAAAAAATATTCAAAGTTATGGAAAACAAGAATCTACAACAATAAACACTCTACTTGGTAAGGCTTTCAATTAAAATGGAAGGCGAGATAAAGAGCTTCCCAGACAGGGAAAAGCTTAAGGAATTCATCACCAAGAAGCCAATGTTACAAGAAATGTTAATGGAACTTCTGTAAAAAGAGAAGGGGTAAAAAATAAAATAGAAAACACACATATGAATAATAAAATGGTAGTAACTATGTACCTATCATTAGTCACTTTAAATGTAAATAGATTAAATGCTCCAATCAAAAGACATAGGGTAGCCAAATGAATAAGAAAACAAGACCCATGCATATGCTGTCTACAAGAGACCCACTTCAGATCAACTTACACTCACAGGCTGAAAGTAAAGGAATGGAAAAAGATATTTCATGCAAATAGAAATGAAAAAAAAAAAAGAAGCTGGGGTAGCAATACTTATTTTCATATAAAATAGACTTTAAAACAAAGGCTATAATAAGAGACATAGAAGGGCATTACATAATGATAAAGGGATCCATAAATCGAGAGGACATAACCCTAGTAAACATATATGCACCCAACACAGGAGCACCTACATACATACATAAAGCAATTATTAACTGACATAAAGGGAGAGCTCAACAGTAATACACTCATGGTAGGAGACTTTAACACCCCATTGACACCAATGGACAGACAGATCTTCCAGGAAAAATATCAATAAGGAAAACAATGGGCCTAACAGACACACTAGGCAAGATGGATAGATATGTTCAGAGCATTTTACCCTAAAGCAGCAAAATATATATTCTTCTCAAAGGCACATGGAATATTTTCAAGGATAGACCACGTTAGGACACAAAACAAGTCTCAATAAATTTAAGAAGACTGAAATCATATCAATTGTCTTCTCCGATCACAATGATATGAAACTAGAAATCAACTATAAGAAAAAAACTGGAAATACACACACACATGGAATCTAAATAACATGCTACTAACCAATGAAGTGGTTAACAATGAGATCAAGGAAGAAATCAAAAGGTACCTAGAGACAAATGAAAATGAAAACATAACAACTCAAAATCTATGAGACACAACAAAAGGAGTCCTAAGAGAGAAATTAGAAACAAGAAACAAGAAAAAGCTCAAATAAACAATCTAATCTTACGCTTAAAAGAACTAGAAAAAGAACAGCAACCAAACCCAAAGTGAACAGAAGGAAGAAATAATAAAGATCAGAGCAGAAATAAACAAAATAGAGTCTAGAAAAACAATACAAAAGATTAATGAAACCAAGAGCTGGTTCTTTGAAAGGATAAACAAAATTGATAAACCCTTAAACAGACTCATCAAGGAAAAGAGATGACTCAAGTGAATAGGATCAGAAATAAAAGAGAAGAAATAACTACAGAATCCAAAGAAATACTAACGATCTTAAGAAAATACTAACAGTAATCATACACCAACAAATTGGACAATCTGGAAGAAATGGATACATTCCTAGAAACATATAAACTCCTAAGACTGAGTCAAGAAGAAACAGAAAATCTGAACTGACCAATTACCACCACCAAAATAGAATCAGTAATCAAAAACCTCTCAAAAAACCAAATCCTGGACCAGAAGTCTTCATAGAATTTTATCAAACATGCAAAGAATTAACACCTACTCTTCTTAAACTATTCACAAAAATTCAAGAGGAGGGAAGGCTCCCTAATTCCTTTTATGAGGCCACCATTATCTTGATTTCAAAACCAAAGACATTACAAAAAAATAAAACTATAGGCTGATATCTCTTGTGAACATTGATGCAAAAATCCTCAACAAAATATTAGCAAACTGAATTCAGCAATACATTAAAAATACCATACACCATAATCAAGTTGGATTTATTTCTGGGATGCAAGGTTGGTACAATATCTACAAATCAATTAATGTAATACACCACATTAACAAATCAAAAGAAAAAAACCATATGATCATATCAATAGATGCAGAAAAAGCATTTGACAAAATCCAGCATCCATTTATGATAAAAACTCTCAGCAAAGAGGGAATAGAGGGAACACACTTCAATGTAATAAAGGCCATATATGACAAACCTACAGTTAACATCATACTTAATGGGAAAAGGCTAAAAGCGTTTTCCTTAAGATCAGGAACAAGACAAAGATGTTCACTTTTGCCACTCCTCTTCAACATTGTATTGGAAGTCATAGCCACAGCAATAAGACCAGAAAGAGAAATAAAAGGTATCCGAATTGGAAAGGATGAAGTAAAACTCTTGTTATTTGCCAATGACATGATACTACATATAGAAAACCCTAAAGATTCCATCAAAAAAACTGTTAGAACTGATCAAT
>NW_011889068.1:710321-765528 GCF_000151845.1 Pteropus vampyrus
GAAGCAACCTAAATGCCCATCAACAGATGATTGGATCAAGAAGTTATGATTCATATACACAATGGAATATTACTCAGCCATTAAAAAAAATGAAATCCTACCATTTGCAATGACATGAATGGACCTAAAAGTTATTATGCTAAGTGAAATAAGACAAAGATAAATACCATATGATTTCACTTATATGTGGAATCTAAGGAACAAAAAAACCAAACTAATCAAAAACAGATTCACAAATATAGAGGACAATCTGGTGATGGCCAGAGGGGTGGGGGTTGGGGGGCTGGGACAATGGAGTGAAGAGTTAAAGAAGTACAAATTAGTAGTTGTTAGATGGTCACAGGGATGGGAGCATGGCATAGGAAATGCAGTTAGCATTAATGTATTGGCTAGGTAGAGAGCCAGAGGAGAGAAAGAACAATCGGAGGATCATTTCATTAACTATAAAAATGTCTAACCAATGCACTGTATTCTTGAAATAAAAAAAAATGAAAAAAAGATAACGAACAATTCAAAAGGCCCAGACAGCCTTAACAGCAATTTCTGCCAAACAGTCAAGGAAAGCATAATTCTAATCTTACTCTGATATTGAAGGTTATCTCAGGAAGTTAGTTTAATAGTTGAAAAATTAAATTCACCACATTAATAAAGAAATAAATCATAATTATATGGCAGATGCTCCCCCCCGCCCCCACCGCCAAACAGCAAGCAAAAATTTCAACGTATTAAGGTAAAAACTCTTGGAAAACTAAGAGTTATGCCCCATAACCACCACTATTCAGCACTATACATTTGAAGTCCTCATCAATGCAAATGGGTCAGAAAAAGAAATATATGATGTAAAGATTAAAGAGGAAGAAACAAAACAGTTTGAATCCCAGCTCTACTACTTGCCAGCTATGTTACTCTGGGCAAAGCAGTTAACTCTGTGCCTCAGTTTCTCATCTATAAAATGGGGATAATGAGTATGTCCTTCATAGGGTTGTTCTGAAGAGTAAATAAGTTACTATTTTAAAGGTACATAGAAAGTGACACTTCAAAGTACTGTAAAAATTGTTAAATTATTCACAGATGATTATGTATAGAAATATCGAATAATCTAGAGATAAACCATTAGAATTACAAAAATAATATTCCAGATACAAAATCATTACACAAAAATCAGTTGTATTTCTATATAGTATTAATTGTAACAAACAGAAAGTGACATCTAAAAAAATATTAAGTACCTGAAAGAAAATTTAACAAAAGATATGAGAGACCTTTATAGGATAATTATAGATTCGATGCAGTTCCAATCAAAATTGGTGGACCTCAACAAGGTTATTCGAAAATGTTTATGGAAATGTACAGTGCCAAGAACAGTCAAGACACTCTTTAAGGAAAACAAAGTGGCAGACTTGCCTTACTAAATATCAAAAAATTTCTAAGACTGATGTCTAACTTGTCCATTAACTCACCTGGGAGATCACTATTTGGAATGCTCATCCATTAGGCATGTCTACATAGTTCTTCTCTCACTTCCTTTAGATTTTTGCATAAATGTCATCTAAGAAGAGACCCTTCCTGTTTTCCCTGTATAAAATAGCACTACCCAATACGTCTAGTCACTTTATTCCCCAGTCTGTATTTTTCATAGTACCCATCATTATTTTAAGCTATATGGATATATTTATTACTTATGTCTCTCTCCCAACAGTAAGTTCGTTGAAGCCAGAGTGTCTGTTTGATACAATGCTGTATCTCCAGATCTACTTTGTTACTTCGTTGAATGAATAAACAAACAGAAATCACAAAAAATTCTGACTGGCATATAAATATAGTGACTAAATTTGAACTAAGTTTAAAAACTGCAGATTCTCACCAGTCATCTATTAAATGATGGCTACCAAAATACTGTCTGTCACTCTCCCCAAGTTTAGAATACTACTTTGGGCATTCAAAACCAATCAGTATGTAAATACTGGTTTTTAGCAATGATAGCTCATACTTTGAGGAAATTAATGAAACAACAAACCCATTAAAAGGAACCATATAAAATATAGCCCTGAGAATCCTGATGACTCAGAATAGAAAGGCAAAATGATCAATGGAGCAGGAGTTTAGGTATTCTGCTCATGTCACATTTACAAATGAACCAAATTTGCAGTGAAAATGAGTGACTGTGTGAATTTAACATAAAAAGCTAATTCAGTGCTCTGAAGCTGGGAGTTTGTACTTTTAAGACAATCCAGTTAAACTGGTGTTCTACATAATGAACAGTAGACAGTACGGTTACAATCTTTGTATTCTCCTTTCTCACTACCTTGTGATTTTCCTGTAGGCCTTAAAGAAAGCAAAGTACAAAAGGTTTTAAAAGATTTTGGTGAGGTAAGGCCTTCCTTGAACCTAAGAGTGTTCTTTTGTTCTGGGCTATTCCAGAGTTGAGCTCCAGGAGAATCTGGCTTGGTCCTACATTAATCCATGTTTGAAGAACTCCTGGGAAATGAAGGAACTTTTGAATCTAGTTGAAAGGTTTAGAGCATTAAAAAGTGAGACTGAAGTGGTAACTGGTTGAGGATACAACCAGAAGAGGGATGGGGTGAACTTAATTGTACTTGCCTCCAACATAACACCACTTTTGCTTTATTCCTCCTAAAATCATTAAACTTTCCATCTGACCTTTAGCCTTTTACAGAAATGTTAAGGCAGTCCACATATTCATACAGATTATTTTCATGAAGTATTAACTACGTAACAGGAAAACCACCTATGCATTTTATAGAGGCTATGAGAAAAGTGTTTGATTACAATTATTAGCTTGATTTTAAATGGCTCTAGTTCATAATCTAATGTTGCTAGAGTAGAATGAATCTCTTAAAGTTTTTTAAGATATTTTTACTTTTCTCTTAAGATGAAGATTATAATACCTCTTCATAATTCGATAGATCTATTTATTTTCCAACCAATTTACTTAAAAAAAAGAAATTATTTTGATGAATAAAGCAGCTTCTTTCTGAAGGAAAGGTAGGTATTAGACATGAAGAAAGGTTTCTAATAATTTTTTTGTTGAGAAGTTCAGCAAATGCTTCCCTCTGGGCTGAGACTAAATGCAGAATCATCTCAAAGGCTTGTAGTATTTATGAATAACTATCATGTGGCAAATGAATATTCCCATTCTTATAAAAAAAAAACCTATACACAAACCATAAGGCAGCAATATATTAGTATTTACATTTATTTCATGTATGCAGTTTACACACGATTCAACAAAATTGGAATGCAAACAAATATACAAATACCATAATAAGCATTATCAAATAAAATAACTGGCACTAGTGTTATAAGCATATTAATGGACCTGTGAGAAAAAGTGATGGAAGACTGCAGCCCATGGCATTTTTCTTTTTATCAAAAGAAAACGCTCAGTAGCACCATAATGGTAATACTTAAAAGAAACACATAAGATGGAACATTTTAACTGCTATCATTGAGGTTAACCTGTTTTATTTAAGTGAATTATTTAGAAATTTAACATTATAGGCAGTATTTTGGCCAATTTCTGTTTATGTCAGCTGAACAACTTCCATAAACAAAAGACAATAAAGCCAGCCATACACAGACCCCTCCTTAGTACTTGGTACAAACTCTGCACCGTACTTTGATTTCATGATTGGAGAAGATATGCATGTGTTAAAAACTGAGGTTATGTAAAGTTATTTACTAAAGCCTGAGTGTGTCTTTGGTAGGCTAATACTTTTTCAGCATTGTTATTATTAATCATAATTATGTTTATCTATCCTGTATTTTTCTACACAATCCAAGGTGGCTAGAGAGGACATTATGGAAAACAATACAGCAAAATCCTAAAACAACTAGACTCTTAAATTCCAGTCTATACCAAAGGCACCAAGAATAAATGGGGTGCAAACTTCCACGCAGTGAAAGGTGACTTTTTTTGTAATACTTATAAACTAATGGAATTTTGTTTTTGCAGTTTTATGTTATCTTATTTGGTGCTGTCAATATACTTAATTACCTACCTTTATACTTTTCTTCTAAGATGGCATCAACAATATACATGATATACAGAGTACCAGGTATTTCTATTTCAAAGTTGTGCAAAAACTGCCACAGTCTTGCTCAAAGTGTCTAAGTATACAGATGGTAGCAAATGGGCTGCATTAAGCTTTATATATCCACATTGCATATGAAGAAAAAAATTAAATTTATGCCCAGTTATGAATGCAAATGTTACAAAAGATATCATATACTGAGAGTAACCTGCAAGGTTCTTTAAACAGTATCCCTTAGTGGTTTCAATAAAATGTCACTAACCACTTAACCCCAAGCCTCAAGTTTTCTCCATAAGAATGCTATAGAACTGCATTAGTATTTTATATTGATTATAAATTAAGCCAAATTTCTAACTAAATACACAAGTATGTGCTTAAAGCAATGTTTTGTGGCAAATGCACAAAACATACTTCTCTAAGGAATTATTGTCCTTACAATAATGCACTTTTAAAGCCTTCATTTCATAGTTTGGTAATTAAGGTCCACATGAAACACGATGCTTTGCTGAACACAGAAAATATCTGAATTATGATTATGTAACCCGGCATTTGCTGGTAACTTGAAACTTAAAGTAGTCATGTGTAGTTCAACCAGCTCCAAACAAGGTTGTTCAGTGGTAATTATTTTGCAGCATTGATAGGCCTAAATTTCAGTCTGAATTGCAACTTTTAATTCCATTGTCTGATGTGAGTGGTTGTTATTTGTTTCTTTTAGTGCATCACCAAAATATAAATCAACGTTGGGTTTTATTCCATTGTTACCATGTTCTTCAGCAATATGATTCAACTGTGGAACTTCTGAACAGGAAGCAGTTTTGGTAAGCACAGAAATGCTACATTGATGTGGGGAATTTTCCAGACGGTCGTTTTCTACCTCAGGAAGAATGTTAACAGTAGCAAAGCGGGCATGATAATCATTGGAGCCATGGCTACAAGAAGTTTTCATGCTTTCTAGGTCAGAACAACTAAATTCAGAAAAATGACTAGAGTGAGAATCTGCTACAGATGGCATACTGTCACTGAGTGATGGAGCCTCAAATTCACTTGAGTTCGTGCTTTGCTGTTCTAACAACTGTGCATCCATGTCCTCTCTGGTCTCATTTATCTTCATGTTACTCTTTTTCCTTAATTTACCAC
This sequence comes from Pteropus vampyrus, assembly GCF_000151845.1. Lineage (NCBI taxonomy): Eukaryota > Metazoa > Chordata > Mammalia > Chiroptera > Pteropodidae > Pteropus > Pteropus vampyrus. The sequence continues at coordinate 715,514 of NW_011889068.1, forward strand.
CACTTTTTGATTTCTTCCCTGCTGTTGCTTCTTTGGACCACTTGGTGGCACTGGATTTACCTTCAGGCAAGCCACTTGAACCACCAGGATGACTCCGGGTGGCACTGCCATCCTCCACACTACTGCTTCCACTGTTGTGCCTGAATTTGGATGGCTTTGATTCAATATCTACTTGCACCTCCATACTGTTGCCTTCTCTGGAACATAAAAGTAACAAATACAAATAAATTTCTAACTTCTTTTTTGTTTTTCTTTAGATGACAGTAAAGGGGGAAGAATTTCAGTGTGAAAAATTCAAAGGCTATATAAAAGCTATCAGAACAAATTAATGGAGGATACATTCTGCTAAAAACAACTGCTTGAAATAAAAAGACTATAACAATGCTTCAATTAAAAAAACAGAAGCAGCTGCATAAATTTACCTGTTTAAAACATACAATTCAGTGGTTTTTTAGTGTATTTGGAGTTGTGCGACAATCACCACTACCTAACTTCAGACTGTTTTCATCATTCCCAAAAGAAACCCACACTCATTAGCAATTAGTTCCCATTCTTCCCTCCTCCCAACCTCTGGCAACCTCTAATCTACTTTCTGTATCTATAGGTTTGCATATTCTTGATATGTCACCATTTTCTTTTCTCAGAGAACCTAAGAGTTGATAACCATTATCCATGATAATTTTGTCTAAAGACAGTGATAATTCCTTACTTGTCCAATGGGATGTAGGAATTCAGAATGGATCCCGCCATTGCTTTGGTGCTGGCATTATCACTAACTGTTCCCAAGCTGACCGTGCCAGATTCTCCACTTAGACTGTACCGTTCTTTCTGTACATCTGCTTGTACTTCCAACCTTAAAGAGGGGGATATCAGATAAAAACCAAAAATACATACGATATCAGTATTCTTATAATATGTACCTTTAAGTAATTTAGTTAAGAGCCCTAGTAACAAAAGCTATTTTGGAATTGACTATAAACATTATTTTATTTTTTTGTTTCTTTTTATTTGATTGTTCTAATTCTACTGCAGCATACTGAACAGAACCAGCCATCCAAATAAAATTAGCTGTCTGCCAAATAAGCTAGTAACGACGACACGAAAGTACATAAAAGATTTTAACTTAAATATGCGCCATTATTTTCACTCAGGATGTGGCAATGTGCTTGCCATGTTCAGTGCAAAACACAAGACCCGAATACATTAAAAATCATTCTATGTGACAGATAATGAATCAAAAAATCTTGGGCATCTATATATTAAAAATGGTTCTATAAATTCAACACCTGAGTCTTTAAAAAAGACATAATAATAAACACCACTATAACTTAAAAGTTTGTTTAAAAGCAAACTACCTAAAAATAAGTCTAACCAATAACTCCTTTAATTCATGTATTCTCCCCCTACATTAAAAAAACAGCTAATAAACAAAGGTAAAGAATAGTGAATAAAGAGGAAAAAGAGAAGATAAAAATGCTTTAATTTCTCCTCCTCATCTATATGGCTGGTTGTAAAAGACTTGGTGAGAATGAACCATTATTTAATCAAAGGACCCAGGCAGATTACCCTGGCACTCAGTTCATGCATTCCTGGGTATCCTGACTCTACCTGCTCCCCCAGGGCTCAACCAATGTCTCATTTCCTAACATCCAGCTGCTGTACCTCCAGAGGTAAGGTCCAGGCTTAAGCACTACCGTTACTTTGGCCACTGAAGCAGCTCCAGCTTTGGTTCAAACATAAAGTCTGACAAGTGCAGTGAAAAAATTGGCAGAATGTTATGCCTTAGTCTTGGTTTTACTGCATATTGTGTGATTGAAAATCCGATTAAGTAAAAATCTCCTTACTCACTGTTCACCACTAAATTTCATTTTTTAACATTACTGTTTTCAACCCTGACACAGTAGGGTTATTGATAATTATGTTCAAAATTCTCCTGCAGTTAATAATCTGTAGTTAACAGAAGGCAAAAACAAAACAAAACAAAACAAATTTTTCTTACCTGTTAAAACAGTTTACCATGGCACTTCCTGACAGACTCCCTGTTATACTGGCTCCAGCTAGTGCCATGGTGCTGGCTGTTTCACTCAGATTGTCTCGAATGGTTCCTATTCGATCCATGTGGCTTCCACTTGCACTCAAACTGCCAGTCATACCACCAACACTCCCTTCCCCTATGCTAGGGTTGTGTCTTGCTTCTGCTACTGAAGTTGTATCTAAATGCAAATATTTCAAAGAAAATAAATAAGTACAATTATTAATGTTCTTCTTCTTAAATCCCTCCATGATTTCAGATAGGGCATTTTATCATAGAAAGTATAAAACCTATACAGGAATAGAAAAAAAATATCTGGAGTCAGGGACACACAACTGTGGGGTAAGAGTAAAGGGAAACATTTCAGAGAATAAAGTTGAATTAAGAACTGGCTCTCTCTTTTAGATGGTCACTATTTTTAAATCCAGGAAATTTAGAAATTCTATAGAGAACCTGGTTGTTGAAAAATTTAGTTAACTTTGGAGGAAAATTATGTGATGGTTTTCAACAAGGGTGTCATTTAAAGAGTTTATTATACTCTAGGTCAATAAGAATGGGCCAAAGTTGATTTCTCGGTATATTCCATGGTTCTAATTGCTGAAAGCTATTATAAGATCTGATACTACTATATTCCAATCTTACAGTACTTTTCATATGCTTTACATATTGAAGGATTCATTTATTTTCTCCATTATTTGGGTTCTTAGTACATACCCAACACTGTCCTAAGCACTGGGGCCACACTGAATCAGAGAGACAAACATTCTACCCCCAAGAATCTTACATTCTAGTTGGAGAAAGCATAAACAAAATTAAATGGTGATAAATACTATGATAAAAAATAAAGGAAGGTAAAGGAGAGGGAGTAAATGGCAGTGAGAGTGATGAAGAGTGTGTGCATGCAGGTCTGTGGACTACTTTATACAGTGTGATCAGTCTACCATGTCAGGTGTACTCTTCTACTAAGATGTAAACCAAGAATTGACCACTATATTTGGTAACATGCAGGTCACTGGTGTAATTCTGCTTTGGTGGAGTGGTAGAGATGAAATTCTGGAGTGGTAGAGACCAAAATCTAACTGGAGTGAGTTCAAAGGAGAATGGTAGGTAACAAAGTGGGCGTTATCTTTGCACATTTGCCTGATTATTTCCCTAAGACAAATTTCTCTAACAAGAATTGCTGGAATATAGAACACACACATGTTTTAAAGTTTAATTTATACTCCTACTGGCAGTCTATGAGGGCCTTTTCATTTTCCAGTTATTGTTCTAATTCATATTTCTTTAAATAGCACTAGATTGAAGATATTTTCTACTCATTTGCCATCTGTTTCCTTCTATGAACTGCATTTCTCTTCATATCCTTTTCTTACTGATTTGTAATGCTTTAGACAAAATCTACGATTAAAAGTCTAGAATTCCTAAGATATATTTCCATTGGAGGTTGTACATCCAGCATTATGGTACCCTCTTTTATCCATTTGCCTTTCCTTGGCAGTATATTTCACAGATGTAATTCTGGATGAACACTAATTAGGCTTAATAAAAGGAGGACAATGGAAATTTTGACTTGTATGTTTTCTACAACCTCCTCCAACTTAAACTATTAATAAGTATATTTTCCTCTTTTCCTGAGAGGACTTACCTACAGCTGTATTATTTCCACCAACATTTATATCATTTTCATCATCAAATTCAATCCTGACTCCTTTTCCATTGCCTGCTGAGACTCCACAACCTCCACTTCGACAGAGAGAAATTGGAACAACACCATAGACATAAGCTAACATAATAGGAACACCAATACCTAAAGAGTAAATAAATGAGTCATTATAAACCAAAAAATAAATCACAGAAACATCAGTTTTAGAAAGTCTTTTCAAGAGAAAGTGTACAGGAGAAAAGTGCTAGGGTTCCGCGATCCTTGCCAAAAATGGGTTTACCCAGTTATTTAGGGACACAAACAAATTCAAAGGTTCTAGCCTTCAGGTGACAAATAGGAATTTAAAAAAAGATGTAAACATTTTTAAGTGCCAGAGTTCTAAACTGTATTAAGGAGAAGGGGTATCAGCCACTAGTAATTTACCAACCATCCTAAGATGAGGCTCTTGAGTCTTTTAACCAATACAGTTACTGAGAGGCTTTCTGTAAGCTCGGCTTCAATTGTCTTTAAAAATAAAGTAACTCTTTTATCTTCAACACTATGTTTTTTAAAAATCCTTCCACAAAAACTTTAATTTTATAAAATTTGAGGTAATTGGTGTATTAAAGCATTTTCTTACCTACAGTTACTGCAGCTACAACTGGAGATACAATTACAGACAATGTTACACCACCTGCTATGGCCAAATTCCGTTTGTGCTTTGAAACATCCTTGCCTTCATAGCGATTGTGAATCTGAAATAAAAAATAAAAATGGGGGTGGGGGGTTAAAGAGAAAATACATTACATACTTAATTTAAATAAAATGGATCTATCTACATTTGCTAGAAGTTTAAAGTGATTTCTTTTATAATTTCATAGTTAAGTGTCCTAATTCAAGGTAAACAAATTATTGTTTTTTGTATTATTGTTCTTAAAGCACATTCTTACACATAATTTGCTCCTCATTAATTTGCTTACATAAGAAAGTGATTTAGTAGATTTTACTTTTTAAACAGTCTTGAGTAAATGTAGTCTTCATAATCTTATTTAAGAATAGTATAATGTTTTGAACAAAGAAAAAAGAATACTTTTCAACATACTTATCAGTTGGATATTTGACTAATGAGATTACTTTTAAGAAATTTAGCATTCCACAGGTTTCTTTCAAAATAAGCATCCCTAAATGGTAAAAATTGGCTCCTAGGGGAGGTTCCCACAACTTTTTCTTAAAAATTGACCTTAAGAAGCAGTATTAATAAGCAAACATCACCAAATAGAATTAATTTTTTCTCAGATCCCTTTTTATGAAGATAGATATTACCAAATGACAGAACCCTGAGTTTTCATTTATAGCTCAAAGTAAGGGGTATAGAGAGAGAGAAAAAAAAAAGAGAGAGAGAACAATGCTGTCAGAAGACAGGAGCTAGATCTACTCAGAATCTTTGTACTGTACAGGAGTTATTATACAGAATTTAATATTACCGTGAAAGTGGCTTGTAAGATATTATATGAACTTTGGGAAATAGTATCTTTGTTCTCATAGTCTGCAAGGGCTAAAGCTAATAAAGGACATTTCCCTCTCTGTTTCAAGACAGATTCAAAACAGCCTCAAAAGTGTATAAGTAGTCTCTAAAATAAATTATCTGACAAAAACAATCTTACATATGAAGCTTAATAAAAAGTATATTATTATGATGTGATTATTTTGAAGGCTGTCAAGTACACAGAGTCTTGTAGGATATATTATACTATGAAAAAGCTGGGGTGAGGAGGTGGGCAAAGCATGAATGGGACAAAGAATATTTATATTTCCTGGTCAGAATCCTGTTTCCAAGCATTGATTGTATGTTCCCAGGGAATGAGCCTCTACATTGTCCTAAATAGTCCATGCAGGCAGAAACTGCAAAGTACCTTTCATTATCCTTCGGTACTGCAACTAATTCTTGCTCCACCCCACTTCTCTTCCTGGACAACTTAGCACTGAAGCAGAGAAAAGCCAAAGCTAAAAACAGATGGAGTAGACAGACTTGCAAAGGCAGGCTGCCGGGAAAAAGGAGTCTTCCAGAAAATTTTGCATCCTTAAGCACCAATGTTCAGTAACAGGTCATATCATCTCACTAGTTTTGGCTCGATTTAATTTTTTCTGTTTTACTATTTTATGCCATATTTTCTATTTGTTACTGCAAATAAAGGCTCGGCTTTTAGGAACTTTATCAACTTAATAGGTTTGGGCTGGTTTGTGTCCTTAAATGCCACAGAGAACATTGTTTCAATGGAAAACTAATTCATCGATCTGCAACCTTTTGAGTACATGTTTGAAAATGGAGACTTGTAACTGCATCTAAGACTTGAACAATGAGGTAAATAATCTCTCCTCTATAAATTATTTGTAGATGTGTGCTGTACAACGGTCTCTCTTTCCCTTCTCCTTCTAAGTATCAAATAAACAGTTTTGTTTTCAGTAAAATCTTGCTTTGGATAACTACATGAATAATCATTATAACCAGCTACTATATTCGGGGCTTTAAACAATTTTAGTTACTTCAACCTTCTGAAATAAACATGGGCTCATATCTATTTTTGTCCTGTGTCTCAAAGCTAATTTATAGGTAGTATTTTTTCTGGTTATAAAACTAATATATGTTAAATATATATATAAAAAATGGCTGTTATATGGAAGAGGAGCAGTCTTGCCTTGAGTTTGGTCCCAAAAGTCAGAACTAAAATGAAATGAAACAATTTAAAGAGAAACAGATCTGACTCAGCAGAAAAATTTTCTAACAATTACAGCTACCTGGCAACAGAATGGGCTGCCTCATGTGTTGGTGGTTTCCCCTTCAATGAAGTACCCAAATAGCTAGAAAGAAATTTATCAGGAATCTTATATAAAGAATGTGTGCATCTGGGTTTAAATCCAGGCTCTACTTCTTTCTGTGTAACTGAAGATAAATTACATAAGCTCTCTTAAACACATAAATTTCTGTGAGGTTAAAATGAGTTAAAAAGTACATAAAACACCTACGACACAGTAAGGGCTCAATAGACTTTAGCGCCCCCACCCTGCTGGCCATCCCTTTTTTAAATCCTATACTTTGTTCAGTTTAGGTACAGGGCTAGATTAGAGAATTTCTAAAGTTACTTCTCAATTCTGAGATTCTATTAATTTAGACAGCTGCAGACTTCTTGGCCACTTTATAAATTATCCCTTTAGCCTTTCAAAAAAGAATTCTTTGCTTAGTTAATGAAGTATCATTCATCCCTCAGGACAATAATAAAGACTGGTGTTTTTACTTTCACAAGATTGTTGTAATCTACAAAACATCGTATTAACTAATAGCAGCAATCTGAGGGGGGAAAAGCTGTGAACTGAAGTTGGAAATAATTCAGGAACTGGCTAATTATTCTTTCTCCGAGGGCATCTGCTATTTAACTATTAACTTTTTTATAGACCTGACTTTATAAGGATAAACCTATGAGAAAAATCTCTGGTGTGTATCCTTCAGTACTTTATACTTAAACTTGGTTTATAATGCAAATGCACTAAAGTTTTCAGATTTAGATAATTTTAAAACAAGTCTACTTTTTAAATGCATCCATATGAGCTTGCCAAACACTGAGAATTTATTACCTCATAAAAAAATAGTAATTGTTTTATACTGGATACTAACAATGACCCTAGTCTTCAAAAACAAAAACAAAGCAAAAATCATGAACTCTAAACCTAAAGAGTTAGAATAGAATAATGAACTAACAAGGAATTATATATTTTACCTTGCGGCCCACATATACAGGAATGCCAATAATCATTGCAGGAATAGCAATGCCTGCTATTAAAGCAATTCCTACAGGAGCACCGACAAGTGTTCCCAGCTGCCACAATATTTTCTTCTTTCGGCTCCAGGGTTTCTTCCCCCAAAAAGTACATCCTGATGGACTAATGGAAAAAATTATAATGTAAAGTAACTGCTACAAAACATCACAACAATTACTATAATACAGTAATGTAATAGCTATAAAACTTTTAAAGTAATATAATCAGTTTTATAGACTGATTATAAGTTTTTTCCTTTCTTTGAATTCTGAGTTTATTAAAAGCCAAAAATATCATGGTAAAAAACACCATAAATTATATTAAAAGGATACTGATAACTAGGATTCAGGTTAAATATCTACCCCTAGTCCTCCATTAGCCTCAAAACCTTAATTTAGTTTTTGAAGGGTATATTAATGCAAAATATCCTTATTTTATCCCTTTATTAGGTATATAGTTACCTGATTATATCATAAAATCACACTGTGGCCTAAATGAGGGAATTTATATACAAGAAAATTAAGTGGAAATATTTATGACCTAGTGTAATTACATGGGGTATTAAATACTAGTTTTTGAGTTTAACAAAAACCAAAAAAAAACCAACAAAAAAATCTGTTCTGTATTTTTGATTACTTACTAATCCCAAATGATTAGCAGAATAATTTGGTTTCTTTTCAACTTATGTAGCTAGAAAAAACATTCTTGTATCTTATAAATCCCAAGTTTAAAAATGCTTAGGATAACACTTTTTCCAAAAAAAGTGCTTCTGTTTTACAATATAAAATTATATTTAGATATAAGTAGCTCCTTCTATAAACTTACCTTAGGTAATGTAAATCTGAGATTTCTTTCATACACAACCAACAAAACTCACAACCACAGACAGCACATGTCATGTGATTACAGCTCCCATCATTCATCTTTATTATATAAGCAGCACATCGTGGACATGGCTTTATATCATCAGCTATTAAGAAAATAGAGACACCTGCTTAGTATATAAAACTGGTCTACAAATTACAATTTCTAGTTGATAATCAAGTCTATCACTGTCCAAAAAAACCAACATGTAGAGTTTGTTAACTGACAACTTTGTCTTGCTATTTTTAGCATATACAGTATTTTTTTCCTTCCCTTCTGAGGAAAGGAACATATTTTACATTAAATTTTCAAATTCTAAACATTTTCAAACACAGTAGCAGAATGATGAGAACAAAGAATAACAAAATGATAAAAGGAGAGAAGAGAACCAAGGATGGCTCTTGGCAAACTGTGAACTATATAACATTTATCTTTGTCCCTACTCCAGAGCACCATCTTCTGCAAGTAGCACTTCATGTCCAGAACTTTTCTAACTATCTCCACTTAATTAAAATGTTAAATATTATATATACAATTCCTTTAGTGAATAGTAAGTGACAATTTGATGTTAATCTGAAGTACTATATATATAAAGCTCTGAGTTTACTTATCTAAATAATATCAACTATAAACACTGTAAAAATAATATAGACATCTTTAGAAAAGCAGCCTTTTCCTCGTATTTTAGTTCATACAGTAGACAGATGGGACTTGCAAAGAATCAGTACCCAGAGTAAAACAGAGAAGGTAATAGGTTAAAGAAAGGTTATATAGTCATAAACACTTTAACAATGGAAAACAGTTTCAGAACTAAAGCAACCATTTGTTGATTATGCTCATGACTGTTTTTCATTTGTTATCTTTGCCCTTTTCATTCATTTATTCAAATACTGTTCTTATACGCTTCTTATATAGTAATACGGTTATAATGCCAAATTAAAATCAAGTGGGTACATAACTTTAGGAATCAATGACACAGAGTACGTTACCTCAAACTGTACAACTATTTTGAACTTTGGCATCTATTTAAGCAGCAACCAGTAATTATTTTATTGTTACTAGTAGCCAGCTATATTTTCTAACTACACATAGACAGTTAAGATTTATATAGTGCTAGCCACTGAGTTCACGTTATTTGTTCTAATTTCTTATATATAAGCATTAAGCTATATTTTATTTTCCTTTCTACACATTTTATGGTCAAATTTTACCTGTACTTTATCAGTGAATTCATATTTCCTTAGTGCTCCTTTTAAAACCAAAACTTTTTAACTTAAGAACTGGTCAGTGCTCACAGTCAGTGTTTTAATGATTCAAATAATTTTGAGCAAACTGATAATAACTCTATGCAGACTAAGACAAATGATAATTACTAGATACAAAATATCCATAAGTCATGATTTAAATGATCCAAAGAACATAAAGTCTGAATTAAAAAATTTTTAAGACTGAGCATAAATGAAAAAAGCTGACTTTTATACCTAATACAACATCTAGTACACGAAATTAAAGAAATGCTAATTTTATCTGCTTAGATGGCATATTAATTGATGAACTTCCTCATTCCAGAATGTACTCAAGTCGTAAATATCCCAATTAGAGGTGGGAGTAAAGAGACTCAGGCTTTGGCTCTGCTAAATGCAATCTTTAGAACAAACTGAAAGTCACATCCCCATTTATTCTTATGGTTCTGAAAACATAAAACAGCTTTTTAATATGCTAAGATTACATGTTAGAGAATTAACACCATAAGTAATATATTTCTGATGTCTTTTTACATATCTGTACCCATATGTTTTCACTCTCCTTATACTTATTTATCTATAAAAGACTGTTTTGTCCAATTTGTCTCTGCTTTAAACAACAAATTAGAAAAAAATTTATTGTGTACATTACATAATTCTCTCAAAATATTCTCAAATTGCAAACAACCTAAATAAAAGTATTTTATTGATTAGATGGTCAAATGATGCCCCATTTCCCAAGCGTCAATTAATCCACAGGTCCTTTATATTAAAAAAAAAAAAAGTTTCCCATTCCTATGTAAAATGTTTGGCAAAGCTTTTGTCTTTTTTTTGTTACTATATTTTTATTTACTGTTAAAATATGGGCCATTTTCATATTAAGAAAAAACAATAGATCACAAAAGACTATGATTTTGAAATTTGTTTTAAACCATCCCCACCCCCATCACATTGCCTGTAAGGACTTACAACAAAATGTTAAGAGTAGTTATCTCTTGGGGTGGTTGTAGTAGGGGATAGAGGAGGAGGTAGGGAGCCAATTAAATATATTTTTATGAAGGTGGGAAAATATGGAAAAACAAAAAAAAATATGTGGTTCTTTAGAATGTAACTCCAAGTGCATAAGCTTCCTAGTAGCTATAAGAGTCTCATGTACATATAATACTGTCACAGTTCAAAGACAAATATAATCACAATATAAATTATTTAATGTACCATATGATTAAGAATACTTATTTATCTTCAGGTGACTGATTAGAAAAAACAGCCACCTAATTATTATTATATCAATTATTAAAAGTGCAGCCAATTTTTCGATGTATTGTAATGGGAGACAAAAAATACCAAAAATATCTGGAATAACAGGAATTAATAAAACCGTTTTAGATGGTACGCTCCTTTCCTCTTTTTTTCCCCACAAGTCAGTGAGAAGCCAAGTTCAAGTTTTTAATTTTGTTATAGATTACATCAAAAGAAACTATCACATAAACATCTGTTCTCAGATCTTTGATTTCTGGAGCATTATAGGTAAAAATGCACGTACTTTAAAATTTCAGAACATGAGATAAGATTTTTAAACAAACATGAAAAATTACAAATGAAGTTTATTTTTAAAAATGATCAACTTGGGACGCTATATTTATTTCAACAATGCTACTATTTGGCTCAAATCATTTGGGAAGCTTTTCTTTCAAAATTACTTTCAAAGCTACTATATATTAAAAAGTCACTCTCATGATCATACATTCACATCTTACTCTGGATCCACCCCAAACTGGTGATTCAACTTGATATGATACTCTAGTTGTTAGCCTTAGTTACCAAGGAACTTTTGGTTACAACTAGAGTCAAACTGACATTAAGGGGATAATTTAATTGAATGTATGTATCATGATCGAAAGGTTATGATCAATAAGGCATTCCAGGGTGCTGAAATAAACATAAAATCTCCCATGGTGACTACTGTGAGAAAAGCTAACATTCATTTGACTAAATCATATTTATTTTAAAAATAACAAAAGCCATCTCTTAGTCATTTTTTTCTTAATGATCTATCTCTACCCCCATATGCAAACCTCTAGCAGGTGACTGTGGTTTCTCTAAGTTTCCCTACCTCATATAGCCAGAGCATGTTTCTATGAGCCAGGAAATATTTCAGCCTTATGGACATAAGTATTATTAGTATCTTCATTTTACAGATAAGGCAAGTAACTTGTTCAGGGTGACACAGAGACAAAGGTTCGAGAAGCTGGGAATCGAATCCAGATAGTCTGATTCCAGAGTCCATTCTCTTACTTTATGTGTCTGTGTGTCCTGTAACCAATGAATACCCATCTCCACTTAGAGAAGAGGGATGTTATTTCCAAGTGAACCACTGAAAGGCTAAAGCTGACTCAACAGGGGACAGTTTAGGTATACTCAGGTCCTCTCTGAATTGCTTCTGGACCCACATCTATAAAATATTACTAATACATTTGAGTTCTACACCAAATCTTAAGGAAAAATAATAGAAACAAGTCTGTCATCAAACAAGCATGTAAATCCATGTATATTATATAAAGTATTAAACGTTGAACTTAAAATTTAATTTTAAATGTTTACTTTTAAGTTCAACTTTAAATATTAAATAAGATTTTTTTTCTAGTAGCATAAAGTACACGACTACCTCAGTACATTGCTGGTAGGAATATAAATTATTTTCTTGATAAATTTCTATATTTTCCAAGTTTTTCCCTTTAAAGTCAGTGAGAAAGTGAAAATTTTTCTAAAAATGATTAAAATTCCAATAAAAATGAAAATCTATGAATGTGAAATATTAACTCTTTGAATTTTTATTAAAAAACATTAAGATGTTCATAAATATTTTTTTCATTTTGACATTTATGAGATGTATACATTGCTCATGCATAGAGCCCCAGGTAGTTTTTAAATTGCTGGCCAAAGACACAAAGTTCCTAGTGTCCTCCTCACTAAGGTATGATTTTGAATAGTTGATCTTAGAATTGGATGAGACATTTGTAAGTAAAAAAATGTATTTCGCAAAATATATAAATGAAAAGAATTCTAAATATTAAATCTGTAATTTAGTGATATTTACACAATTGGAAATAATCAAAAGATAATATATTTGAAATTAATATTTTATCTAAAATATTTGTTAAGCTTTGCATAAAACACCTTTATAGACAACAGTTTCGGAATATCTTCAGCCATCAGTTAATATAAAGCATTATTACTCTTTTTTTCCTTTTTTTTTGACAAAATTTTTCCTATCTTCCACAGGAAAGAATGAGTCTTTCTGGGACAAAAATGCTAATATGTAAAACACTTGAAAACTGAAAGGAGAACAGATGATAACAGAAACTGAATATTCTATTTTTTTTATTTAAAATAAGTAGTGCTCTGTACATGTCAAATATTTTGTTGAAAAAGTTAGACATAAATACCTGCTGCTCCAGATTCTTGACTATAACTAATGGATGAAGAACGTATGGTTCTCAGACGTAAACTCTGGGCTCTCTCTTGTCGAGCAGCATCACAGGTCTGATTGGGGTGCCAAATCTGTTTACAGTGGTAGCAAAACTCTGTTCCACAGCCTTCTCGCCCACAAGTTAATTTTGGACAACTAGCACATCCAAATGCTATCACAGCATATCTTGAAAGAACAAGAAAAATGATTTAAAATGTGACATAAAATAAGAGATATTCATTAAGTAAAAGTATTATCCAATTTAAAATGCTGTTCCTGAAAAAGTTTTCTATTTATGCATGAGCAAACTATCATGAGCCCTAACATTATCACATCAATATAAAAAGTGGGAAAAAATAAACAGTTCACAAATGAAGGCATAAATGGCTAAAAAGCATTTTTAGAGTTCAATTTTAACTTCTGACTTTGAACTTTTAACAAGGATACCAAATTGTATTTATGACCTAAACTGTATATATAGTCCCAATTTTATAAAAATTCTATTAAATTAGTATTGTGTGCACATAGAAAAGACCATAAGGAAATATACCAAAAATCTTAAGAGCAGTTTTCCTGGTATTTTAATTTTCTTAATATATGTATACATTTCTGACTTTTATAATTACTGTTACTTTTAAAATCAAAAAGATAAAAAAATTAAAAAATATCATGACTATGGATCAGCTACACCTGTCAGTTAATGGCAAACCATGCCAATTCATAAAGTTTGTGATTATCTTATATTGATTACATATATTCTCTTATTTTTTGTTTCTAAGATGCATAATAAAAGTAGTCTCTGGTGCCAATCTCCCACCAACAAACTTGAATTTCTCAATTAGGAAATTTTTTTTTCTTCAGATAAAAGACTGAGAACAGTAGATTCATGACTAGTCTTAATATCTATTCTCTGAGTTAATATTTTTGGCACTTAAAAAATTTCTGACTTAAAATAAATTCTGGGCACTAATTACTGGGCATTTATCCCAGAGAAATGAAAACTTATGTTTACGCAAAAACCTGTATACAAATATTTACAGTAGCTTTATTTCTAATAGCCCCAAACTGGTAACAGCCTAGATGTCCTTTTTCAACAAGTAAATGGTTAAACAAACTATGTGCATATAAAACGTGGACTACTACTTGAGAACATTAAGTACTGGTACACTTAACGCTTTGAATGAATCTCTGGGGAATATGTGAAAAAAGTCAATCTTGAAAAGTTTCATACTACATAATTCCACTCATATAACATTTTGAAGTGATGTAATTTTCGAAATAGAATACAGATTAGTGGTTGGCAGGGGTTAGGGATGGGATGGGGGAGAGCAGAGGGAAGGGCAGAAGTGAATGTATTTGTAAAAGAGCAACATGAGGGATATTTGTTGTGATGGAACTAGTCAGTATCTTGACTACTGTGGTGGATACAAGAACCTATAGGTGATAAAATGATATATAACTGAATACACACATACACACACAAATAAGTACAAAACTGGGGAAATTTGAATAAGATGAGTGGACTGTATCAACGCTAATATCCTGGTTGTTATACTGTTTTATAGCTTTGCAAAATGATACCATTGGGGCAAACTGTGTGAAGGACATACAGGATCTCTCTGTATTATTTCTTACAACTATACATGAATCTATACTATTTCAATAAAACTTTCAACTAAAAAATGTCTAGGGGTTTCTGGTTCTCTTTGAAAGAAAAACAAACGAGTCTTATCTATGAATAAGAGGCTTTGTAAATACTGAACATTTTTGCCTGGAAATTAGGGGGACTTTTCAGGGCTCCTCTTGTTACTGGCAAAAAAAAAAAAAAATTAAATAATAATTAAAAAGATTTTAAGTATTTAATAATTAAAAATTTTAAATATCAGATTTTTATTAAATTTATTAAAATTACATAATCTATGTAATTATGCAAAATTTTAAGAGTCAAGAAGTTCTTCCATTTTTGGACCTGTTCTCTTATTATCTTACCTTTAAACCTAAACTTTACATCTTAAATTCCACTTTATTTCTGATAGACCAATTCTACAATTACCACTGTCTAGATAAATACGTTCAAACACGACTGAATTAAAAGCAATGTAAATCAACATGAGGAAATTTAGCAATGTTTCATTTCCCTGAGCTTTAAGATTTTCCCGAGGGTTTATTCATTGCAGACTCACTAAAAAGAAACAAATCTTTGAAGACTCTACACTTTATTTCTATCAAGTTATAATCTAAAGCAGTCTTTAAAATAGTAAATTCAGTGAAAAAGAAAGGCGCCTTCTTTTCTTAACCTCTTCTCTATTCTACTTTTTCTTGAAGGAAGGAGGGAAGAGGAGGGACAGAATAGAGAAATCTGTGTGTGTACAGGGGACAATGCTAACACTAACCATTTTTTTTTTTTAAGTCAGTCACAATTTATAAAGGTGGAAGAAAAGTTTACGTTACTTAGTCCAAATTCAACTTCCACCACTTATTACCTATATAGTTTTATGTAAGTTACAGATCACCTGTTAACAATCCAGTGAACAGAAAATATTTCTGGAAAGACTGCCCTATTTCATTCCCTTCATATCTTCCTCGCTTTCTTCCTATCCCTCCACTCCTGCCTAAGTAGGAAGATTTAATCGTTTCAAGTAACCAAAGACCTTCCGCTGAATAGACAGAGAGACAGTAAGACTTGAGTTAAAAAAATGGACAATAGAAGGAAATGGAAGTATCTTCTAAACCAAGATCTGTGTATGCTGTAAGCCAGACATGTTTAGTTAATTAGTATTCTTCATTTATGTCTGTGACCTTCTGCTGAGCCTGTTCTTTTCCCAAATAATACTTAATGCTCCAGAGCAGAGAGACTTCTGAAATTTTTCTTTAAAGCAAGTATTTTGTATTTGTTTTACCATTTGCTTGTTATATCTTGAGAGCTGTTTTCTAGTGGAAAATAAGTTTGGCTCCCCACACAATGAAACTCACCTTCAAGAGGCCTAACATTCTGTTTTCAGAGTATATGAATGCTAGGTACATTTAATTCTTTGATATATTATACAGTGTACCTAACCAGTTATTATTAGGAACACATACACAATAAGCACTCAATAATTGTTAACATAAGAAAAACTACTAGACAAAATCCTTTTACAATCTTCAAAATATACATTCATGAAAATTTGGTTAGTATTAAAGAGAGTTTCACAGTACTAGAGTTCCGCAACTTAGGCTATCGATAACACTGAGGAAGGAGGGGTACCAGTCAGGGTGGTATATTCTATCTATAGCAAATTCCTTATGAAGGAACAAGAAGAACAAACATACCATACCTAACATGAACTATAATCCTAAGGAAGATTTAATAGTCCCAATAAAATTTTAATTAAAAAATAAGAAAAAAGAACAAAGAAAGTTTATCTAGGAGTCCAAGAGAACCCCTTCTCAAAAGCATAAGGCTTTAACACAGTTTTTACGAACAAAGAAAATATAATCGGAAATATCAAAATTATTTGATCCATTTAAGGGGAACAGTCAGGTTTTATATTAAAATCAATAGTCTCATGTTTCCATTTACAAGAAGTTACTATTATTCCAGTGGAAAAGAAGTGACTTAATATACTTGGGAGAAAGTCTAGATAAAGTGAGGCTCATCTTCTGGTTCCCTTTCAGGATCTGCTTTCCCCCACATGCTGCAGGGGAGGCCTACAGTTGTTGAGAACGGCCCACACTACTTGGAGAAGTCTGTTTAATTTAGGGGTGGAGTGTTAGTAAGCCGTTTTGGCTGTAATCTAAAGCCACCACTAAAGCTGACATGTCCCCTGTGTTGTATTTTATCACCTTGGTTCTTAATAAGGGTGTGAGGGGAAGAATGTTGTTTTCACTGATTCCCTAAAATTCCACCAACAAATCTTAGTACCAGTTAATAATGTTTAACATGAAGTAACGCCATTAAACATACCTAGATTAATTTTATGATTAAAAAAGAATTAAAAAGAGCAAACTCTCACTTAGCTGAAGCTATTGATTCTTAGAATAATTTTATGAATGTCTATTCTAATACATATAGTTTATGACTAGTTATAAATTACGACCTCTCCCTGAAATACAGTTTACTCATTATGGCTCCCTATACACAAAACCTGCTGTTTTCTAAGGCACACATGCTTGCTTCCTCCAGAGAAAATCAAAGTTGGATCTGTTCTCTGTATAAAATTTCTAAAAGGTCAGTCTCCAAAAGCATTTCCAGCATGTCAAAAGACAGTCAAGTTATGGCTAAAACCCTTCTTTGCTGGATGAGAATGAAAGTCATGCAGATATTAACAAGAATTCTAAACATACATATTATTTAGTCCCTATATCTATGGCCCCACCTTTAAAAAATCCATTATGAACATTATCCTACACCAGAATAACTTACTCTTTAGAGCCATTTAAACATCAGCAAATCAACTTGAAGCTACACAAACCTGATTACAGTTGATTACATTGCTTTAAAATAGTTTAATGTTCCTAGGGTATATAATTTATGTTAGAGGCATATAGTCAGTTTAGTTCATTAAACAATTCTTTACTGAGCATGGGGTTACTCTGTGGTTACAAAGAAAAAACACTTGTTTTCCTGCCCTTGAGTGGCTCACAGACATTAAATCATTAATTATATTCTAGTATAATAAATGCCTCTTAACGTTAAAAGTTCCCCAACAAGGTTAGAAGCACTCACATGAAATGACACGGATAATATGTGCTTGTAGAAGGTGGTCTTAGTTGAAATAAATGCTGACAGAAACTAAAATGCCAACTTTTTTCTATCTGTCTAGACAATGTATAAACCAGGTCTCCTAGGTGGAAGGTAATCGATATTTTTATGCAACACAGGTTTTATGCTTTCCCGCCTACATGTCTCTTATCCCAATTCTTCTTCTCAGCCGTAGCAGGATTTTTCTCTGAACCTATGTAGAGTAGCATTTTCTGGAAGTAGGTTTGCTAACTTTACCCTGGTTAAATAAACAGCACACAGGTTTGGCCTCCTAGACTCCGTGTCAAAAGGTTTTTTTTTTTTTTTTAAAAAAAACCAAAACAAAAAACACTGTCCTTTAAACCAGTTTAATCTGTGCTGGCCCGCAGAAGAGTAGAAAGGATGTTAGATGGGAAACCCTGAGAGATCTCCAAAAAGCAGCTAGGTTAGGTTTTCTTTCTACTCTGAGCTAAGGGCATTATTTCTCAAAGTGTATAAAACTATGTGTTTAAGTAAAATTGATGTCAGACATAAAAAATGGTCATACTGATAAATAAAAAGTGCAGAAGGAAAAAGTCATTTCATATTTAGCATTTCTGGAAAAAAGCCTTTCAAGTGTGTTGTTCTATGAAAGGGCTTAAATACTACATACATGCCTATCATCCTATTACTATTGGCTAAGCATTTCTATGAATAACTGCCAAACAGTCAGGTAATTACCAGTATTCCTTATGTCAGATTTAAATAATAAATTGAGTTTAAATAAAAAATGTCCCTCTGTGGATCCAAAGATTTTAAGTGCCAAGAGGGCAAAGATTTTTGTTTTTTTGTTCATTATTAAATCTCTGGTACTTGGTATGTAGGTGGGTTACATACTTAAATGACTGATATAAAATAAAAAATAAAAATTTCAAAAATGGAGATGAGGAATGATAAGAGCTATTAACCCAGTTCCTGTTTGCCCCAAGAATACTTGGTGGCGGTGCTTGCGGCTGCAGCATTTACCCCAAGATTACTCGTGGATTACAGTCCTAACCTTACCCCCAAAGTTTGCCATGAAATAGCTTGCTTTTATTATTATTTTCCCATCACTCTAGTATATTGATAGTCTTTGGAAACAAATGACATCATTCTATTTATAGCATTCTGTTTTTAGTAGTGGTATTTGCATTTACAAAATATAGTAATTCTTGATCGCTGAAAATGTCAAATCTTAGAAAATGTAGCATTCCTACGCATGATATTAAATTAACGCTGGCAGCAAGCTGCACTTTTTTCTAAATGAGAAGAGAGTTAAACGCTTACCGTGTGTTAGGAATTATGCTAGTAATAACATTAAAAATCTGTCTCAATCCTTATAACATGATAGGATGGAGATTCAAAATCAGGTCTGTACATGCTAAGTATAACTAAACTTTAGTGATGGCTCACGTAGCACTTTATGTTTTCAAAGTATACATATAAATTTTATGTGCTAATTTTCACAATTCTATATGTTGAATAATCAATCCTTTTCCAGTTGGTTTGGCATCCTTCCCCTAAAATCAAGTTCTTATACAAACTAGAATCTGTGTCAGCCCTGTCTACTGTGTTCTATTAGGTTGATAGTGTTGATATTATCCACTATGATGGCATGATCAATCAATCCAGCACAAGAGAGTACACCTAATATTTAGTGACCAGAAAGCCTGTGCCCCTGGATTTATTGTCTCGATCTCTTCTGGCCATAAGTTGTGATGTTTAAGACTCTTTTTCATTTGTTCCATCATTTTCAGACTTTTTAAAGTTATTAAACGTTTAAAGGCACTTGGGAAGCACCTCTTACCCTACGGTTCCAGAAAGGATAGTTAGAAAATCAGATAAAAAACAATACATAGGTATATTCCTTACTATTTGAATTTTCACTATAGAAGTATTTGCCATGATGATTTAAAAGCAGCTTTTTTAAAACCTGAAATTTGCTATCCAACCTGAAATTTACTGTAATGAATGTGCATATTTGCATCAGTGAAAATGTGCAGCTATCCATGGGACCAAAAGTGATACAATTGTATCTAAGCTGTTCTTTGGACAAGATACTGTCTCTTGCTCAAGTTCATTATCTCTATTTTCTTCCTATCTTTTTCTTGAGAGTTTAGCTCTTCATGGCTCCCAGAGTTTGCTTTTGCCATATACTTGAAAGCACAGCCAACCTTGGCCCAGTATCTTTAACATATTATCTTGCTATTTATATTTATAGTACAAGTTTCCTGCAGTACAGGAGAGAATAACTCACATCTGATACTGAATAGTAACTCTGAGTCCTTCACAATACTAATGAATTCCTAAAATATTAAATAACTAGGTAATACTTTTATTGCTTCATATTATAGAGAAATCCTTGGTGGACAGTTAAGTACTAGTGATACTTGTGAAAAATGACTGGGATTTGCACAGGCAAAACATATTATATATTGCACAGACAAAACAAAAAAACATATTACTACTTTTCTCATTTAAAATTGTGGGGAGATCTGGTCAAGACAGCAGAGTAGGTAAATGCTATGTTTGCCTTCTCTCACAATCACAACAAATTTACAACTAAACTACAGAACCACCATCATTGGGAATTGCCTGGCCTAGCTGAACAGACGTCCTACAACTGGGGATATATATCTTGAGACTGGTAGGAGGGGTGAAGTGGCAGAATAGGCTAGTCACACACCTGTGTGGTGGTTGAGAATTGTGAGGGATATCTTGGCTGTGAAAGGCTCCAGGGACATATGAGGAGGAACCGAATTGTCTGGTCTCAGGGCGAAGGCTGGAGGGGTAGATTTCTCCAGACAGAAGTGCTGGCAGAATCCATTGTTTCTTTATTGGGCCCTCTCCTCAGTGTGCAGACACAGGCCACTGCCATATCTGAGTCTCCATCAAGCTGGCAACACTGGTCGCACGCACTGCCTTGGTGATTCCTTGAGACTCTGCCCTATCTAGTTTGCAGGCGCACCCAAGTTGCTTCCAGTGAACCTTCCATTTAAAGGGCCTGTCTTGGCTCATGCTGTGGATTTACATAAAATTTTTCAAAGGTTTGCAAAACCCAAACAAACAGCATCTGGCCTTGCCATGCCCCATAACTCTTGCTGAGCAGCCCTAAGCCTGGCACCAGCAGCAGCTGGCCTAGGTTTGCATATTGGTTTCTCAAGGCACCTCCAAGCCCAGTGCAAGTGGTAGCCATCTGTGAATTGTTTGGTGACTCTTGCCAGGTGGACCTGGGCGGGGCGCAGGCTGCTGCTGGAACCCTTCCCAGGAGGCCCCGGGTCTGACACACTTGGTGGCTTGCTTCAGACCAGCTGGAGCATCACCCAGGACTGCATCTGAGGATGACACACTCAGAGGGCAGACTCAGCAGGAACCAGAGCCCTGCTCAGTTGAATCCTGCTCGTATGGTCTGCCCCTCACCAGTGAATCCTCACAGCCAATAAGCCTGAGGGTCAATCTCTCCCACTGATGTGCAAACAGCAACTAAGGCTCAACTACAACAGGACGGCACACACGACTTATACAAGGGACACACTT
This sequence comes from Pteropus vampyrus, assembly GCF_000151845.1. Classification (NCBI taxonomy): domain Eukaryota; kingdom Metazoa; phylum Chordata; class Mammalia; order Chiroptera; family Pteropodidae; genus Pteropus; species Pteropus vampyrus. The sequence continues at coordinate 736,856 of NW_011889068.1, forward strand.
GGAGCACTTGGCCCAGGTGATCAGGGAAGACTGTGCCACTGGGCCCTACAGGATACTCACTACATATGTCCACTCTAGGACTAGGAGACATAGTGGCCCTACCTAATACACAGAAACAGGGAGGCAGCCAAAATGGAGAGACAAGCATGTTCCAAATGAAAGAGCAGAACAGAGCTCCAGGAAAAGAACTAAACAAAACTGAGACAAGCAATCTAACAGATGCAGAGTTCAAAACACTGGTTATAAGGATGCTGAATGAACTTAGAAGAAGAGTAGATGAACTCAGTGAGAACGTTAAACAGAGATAGGAAACTTAAAAATGGAGATGGAAAACACAAAAAAGAACCAGTCAGAAATAAAGAATACCATAACTGAAATAAAGAATACATTAGAGGGAATCAACAGTAGATTAGAAGAAGCGGAGGATCAAATCAGTGATTTAGAGGATGGAGGTAGTAGAGGACACCCAACCAGAACAGTGACAAGAAAAAAGAATCCAAAATGATGAGGCTAGTTTAAGGGGCATTTGGGACAACATCAAGCAAACCAACAGTTGCATCATAGAGGTACCAGAAGGAAAAGAGAGAGAACGATGAATTGAAGATCTATTTGAAGAAATGACGATGGAAAACTTCCCTAACCTGGTGAAGGAAATAGGTATATAAGCTTAGGAAGCACAGAGATGAACCCCAAAGAGGCCCACACCAAGACATACCATAATAAAACACCAAAGGTTAAAGGCAAAGAAAATCTCTTAAAAGTAGCAAGAGAAAGCAATTAGTTACCTACAAGGGGGTTCCCATATATTATCAGCTGATTTCTCAACAAAAACTTTTCTAGCCAGAATGGATTAGCATGAAATAGTCAAATCAATAAAAAGGACCTACAACCAAGACAAGAAAAAACCAAAGTTCATCATCACCAAGCAAGTATTACAGGAAATCTTAGAAAGACAAGGGCGGGAGGATGATGAGAGGGTAAAGGGGAAGGTGGGGAAGGTGGGGAAGGTGGGGAAGGTGAGGAGGAGGAGGTCAAGGAGGAAGAAGAGGAGGAGGGGGAGGTGGAGGAGGTGAAGGAAGAGGAAGAGGAAGAAGGAATAAAAACAGATCACAGATCTATATATCTATCAACAATTACTTAAATGTAAATGGATTAAATGCTCCAATCAAGATAGGAGCATGGTTGAATGGATAAGGAAACAAGTCCTTTACATAAGCTGCCTACAAGAGACTCCTTCAGATTGAAAGCCACACACAGACTGAAAGTAAAAGGATGGAAAAAGATATTTCATGAAAAACAATAAAAGAAAAAAAGCTGGGTTAGCAATATGTATACCAGATAAAATGGATATTACAACAAAGGCTAAAACAAGAGGCAAAGAAGGACCCAGTAATCCCACTTCTGGATACTTATCCAAACAAACCCAAAACACTACTTTGAAGGAACATATGAATTCATATATTCATTGTAGCATTATTTACAATAGTCAAGATATGGAGGCTCCCTAGGAGTCCATCAATGGATGAATAAAGAAGAGGTCACACACACACAATGGAATATTACTCAGCCAAAAAAGAAATTCTTGCCATCTGCAACAACATGGATGGACCTAGAGGGTATTGTGCTGAGTGAAGTAAGTCAGACAGAGAAAGACAAATGCCATTTGATTTCACTTACATGTGGAATCAAAAGAACAAAATAAATAAAATAGAAACAAGCTCATAGATACAGAGAACATTCTGATGGTTGCCAGACAGGAAGGAGGTTAGGAGGAGGGTGTAAGAGGAGAAGTGATTAATAAGTACAAATTGGCAATTATAAAATAGTCATGGGGATGTAAAGTATAGCATAAGGAATACAGTCAGTAATATTGTAATAACTATGTATGATGTCAGATTGGTACTAGATTTTTCAGGGTGATCACTCTGTAAGTTATATAAATGTATAAATCACGCTATCCACCTAAAAGTAATATAATACTCCCTGCAGAATGTAATTGAAAAACAAACAAAAAAACTATTTAAAAAATATAAATAAATGAAATTATGGAATATAGGCTAGATGCAATCTGAAAATTTTCTACTCAACAAGCTTTTAATAATGGACATGATTCAGATGATCAATCCTGAAATTGTCATTTGATAAATTAAACTCACATTCCAGCCTTGTCTCTTGGAAGTTCTGGGTTCTTCCAAACTCTTACTTACAGATAACCTCTGGTTTACTAATGGTATGCTAAATCATATCCAGTGTTTATGGCTTTTGAAATTCTTGAAGAGCATATGACTGTTTCTTCCTAGTTCTGACAATTAACTGTATGAAGTAAATGCTCTATAAATAGGGGCTGCTGTTGACAAAATTATTTTATTTTAAATGTTGGTAAAAAAAGTATTTGTAATTAAAAAAAAACGAGGCAAATGTATTATATAACCTTTAGATTTTAAGACTAGCGAATACTTATGCACACCAATATGAACACATCCTACTGTTGCACATATTAAGGTGCCTTTCAAAGGGTCATGTAAATTTATATAAATGACTGCCCCACCAAAACCAAACAAAATCCCTGATCATTTCATCCATAATACCAAAATAAAAATTCTCCAACTGGATGGAGAAAATCAATTTTGCTCACAACTAAATCTTGCACTCTACCATCTTATCCTTTCCTTCTGAAATATGTTAAGTGAATATGTTGTGCAGAGACAATATAAAAATGAGTAAGATAGGTTTCCCGCCTTTAATACCAAACACTGCCTGACACATAGTATGCAATTGATAGGTTTGTTGAATGAATGAATTACTTGACAGGTTAAAATTTTTTTCTTTTGAGTAATAGTCAGTAAATTTTTATTTATCTACAAGAAAAAAAATTAAGTCAAGAAAAATCTAACAAAATCTTCTTACCCACAGTCTGGAGCTGGACACCACCTACAATCAGGATCTGCAACGAGCCACCGTCTAAGCATAAATTCTTCATATTTTTCCATCAAAACATCATCACTTAGTATCAAGCGAATATCATGGGGATTAAACCGTTCAGTACATTCTGGGCAACTGATATTAACTCTACTTTCAGAAATTTCTATCCTTAGATATTGTCGTAAGCAATCCACACAAGATCTATGATGACAAGTCATTATCTCAGGAAATCTGTCTTTAGAATGCCGCAAAAGGCACAAAGGGCACTCTATAAAGTCTCCAATTTGTTTGCTGATAGAAGTTAATCCATTGTCAGAGGAGGTATTTGTAGAGAAAATGGAGTTCTTATCAGTACACATTTCAGAATGTATACTTTCAATACTTGCAATTCCATCCACCCCGCCATTTAGCTCCCTTGATTTACGTTTATCTTTCTTCCTCCGAAACAGATTGCCTATTGAAATTCTTCTTTTTTTGGGTGCCTTTTTGACTGAAGGCAAGCTCACAGATGAAGCAGAAGACTGAAGATCTCGATCTGAACCCATCTGCCGATGTAAACTCATGTCTAAAATGCTCATTAGGATTGAGTTGGGGTCTGTGTTCATACACAGCCCTTCATTATACTTAAAGATAAAACCTATTTCTTGTTCTTGCATTCAGATTAAGTCATGATGTAAGAAAATTCTACGTGGTTCCTTCACAGAATTCTTGAAAAAGTTTGACTTATGGAAGACTGTTATCATAGATGTTCTGAAAAAAAAAACAAAAAACCAAAACACCAAGATCATTTAGTTGCACATTCTTAGTCTGCATGTTTTTAAAATACTTAAAAAATCACTATGAAACTTCAAACAAGGATGTTCTTAACCATTAGTTTTTTTTTTTAAATAAGGTCAATTTACTGAATAGTCTACGAGAGAATATAAAACAAATGGTAAAATAACAAGGACATTCTTTAATCTTAATAAAAGACTCTAGATTTGAGCTGACCTTATCAATATTTAAATTATACACAAAATTTTTGATCATTACCACTCAGACCTCAATGATTCCCCACTGCCTTTACGAGTGTTTTTTTTTTTTTTAATTGACAATAAAATATACAAAGGGTTAAATACAGCTTACATGACCTTGAAAAAGAATAAAGTGTGTGTGGGGGTGGGTTGCTCTTATACTGCCAGATATAATGACTTTTATTATAAAGTTACAGTACTTAAGAAGACAGTGTGGTACACCACAAGAATGGATACAAAGACCAAAGGAACAGAACACAGTCTTAAGAAAAAGTCTCACATATGTATAGATACTTGATTTATGTAAAAGGTGACATTGCTAAGCAGTAAAAATAGCCTTTTCAAAAGCAAAACAACATAGTATTTTACTGGTTATCATCTGAGAAAGGGAACTTGACTTTTAAGCTCACCTCATGCATAAAAATCAATTCCAGGTGGTTCACAAATCTAAATGTGATTAGTAAAATCATAAAGCTTCTATAAGTCAATAGAAGAGACTATTTCAATGAAAATATTTCTAAAACAAAAAAAAATACAAAAACTTTTTACCAGAAAAGACTGATAAATTGGACTACAATAAAATCAAGAGATTATATTAAGGGAGTGAGAGAAGTCACTTGCCACATATAACTAATAAAGACCAGTATCCAGACTATGGAAAGAACACTTACAAATCAATAAGAGAAAGCAGGCAGTACAATAGAAAAATAGGCAAGGGACTTAACAGGCACTTCACAAAAGAATATCGAAAAATGCTCAACGTCATTTGTCATCAGGAAAATACACATTAAAGGCATATTGAGAGACCATTACACACCCGCTAGGATTGCTAAAATTCAGACTGACATTTCCAAGTATTAGAAAAGATGTGGAATGCTGGTGGAAGTATAAAATGGCACAACTACTTTGGAAATCTGTCTAACAGTATCCACCAATTTTGAACATTTACATAACTCTATTACCCATTTATACTTCTGGAAATAAGTGCACAAGAGAAATGAATACACAGATGCATCAAAGATATACACAATATTCATAGCAGCATTAGTTATAAGCAAAAATACTGAACACAACCCACATTTCCATCAATAGAATATATTCACACTCTAATATACTAGAAGCAATTAAAATGAACAAAATACCGCTATACACAAAACAAGAATGAATCTCACATCAAAGAATGTGTATTGTATAACTCCATATAAATATAGTTCAAAAACAAGCAGAACTAATCTGAGATGTTAGAAATCAGTACTGTAGCTATCTTTTGTGGGCAGGTACAAAGGGAACTTTGACATGTGTAGTGGTTATAAAGCTATGTTCACTTTGTGATAAATCATTGACCTGCAACTCACGATTAATGCATTTTTCTGGATGATTATTATATCACAGTTAAAGGTCAAAAAAAAAAAAAAACAAAAAAACAAAAAAACCCCAAAAACCCAGCTGCTGAAATCCACATGTATTCTTGAGAAAGTCATATTGATTTCCCAATGCAAAATCTAGAAAAACATTTCATTCAGGCAAACTTTATTCATGTCCATCAGTTTATATTTCCCATTATTTGCAGTGTTCCCCCTTAATTGTGAGGAAACTAGAGTGTAATGATAGGTTTTACTAAAATTTTCTGCATATGTTCTTTATGTTTTTATTTTCTCTTGCATCTCAAAATGCTTTCTGTTCTCTATATATGTATATATCATATGTATGATAATATATATATGTATCATAGAAAAGAACTGCAGAGAGAATCTATCTTAAGAATCTTGTCCTAAGAATTTATTGCTTAAAATATAGAACAAGTGGCATTTAATCAGTATCACCTGGGGTATCTCTTAAAATACACACTTTTATAAATTTAATTGCCATATCGTTTTTATCCAAATGAGAACCTTATAAGAGTGAATGGAGGTGTTATTAATATTTAAACTAGGATAAAAGGAGCAAACTAGAATATATGGTCATTCTACTTAGAAAGTCTTTCTAAAACATTGTGCAAAGACATAAATATGCCTCAAAAGAAAATAAACAAATTTGAACAACACTAAAAATTTAATATTTGTGTTAAAAAATATGTACCTCGATGGTAAAAAAAAATACTATAAAATAGATGTAAATTAGGAAAACATGTATACAATGAACAAATTTCCTCACTATATAAACAGCTTTTACCCAACATTCAAAGAAGATTTAATACTATTCTCCTCAAACTCTTCCAAAAAATCGAAGAGGAGACAATACTTCTCAACTCATTTTATGAGGCCAATATCACCCTGATACCAAAACCTGGTAAAGATAACACGCAAAAAAGAAAACTACAGACTGATATTTCTCATGAACACAGATGAAAAAATCCTAACTAACAGCTTTTACACATTAATAAGAAAAAAGTGTCCAACATACTAGCAAAATGAGCAAAAATACAAGACGGAACTTTGGAGAAAAAGAATTACAAAAATTACGAAGACAAGAAACTGTTCAACAACAATCACAACTAAAGACATGAAAATTCAAACACTAGATACCATTTTTGCGCATATTAGATTGACAAAAGTTGTAAATGGTTGGGAGAGGTGCAAATCAGCACGATTTTTTGGAACCAATTTGACATTATCTATTAAACTTCAAAACGGAAATGTTTTTTGACCAGCAATCCTACACGTAAAATTTATCCTTCAGAAAATATAAGGACACAATTGTGCAAAAACATATTGTGCAAAGAAATTCACTGCAGCCTAGCTGACAGAAGGAAACAAAACAAAACCACACACAAAAAACCAACCCACACAAAACCTGGAAATAACTTAAGGGTCCTACAGGGGACTGGTAAAAATAAATCAACCAACCACAATTTATGTGTAATAATATGAAAAGATCTCTCTATATAATGCCAAGTGAACAATAACTGCAAAATAGTATGTACAGTAGGAGCCATTTGCAGAAAAAACCATACCCACACAGGCTTACATATACACATACAATTTCTGAAAAAATGTTAAAAAAACCATTAACAATGGTTACTTTGGAGAGAACAACCTTTAATACTCACTTTCTCCCTTCTGTATAGTTTAAAACTGAATCATGAGCATCTATTACTTATAGTTTAAAAAAGAAAACCGTGACTGAACCTCGAAAACAGCAACAAAAATATTCTGCCCTAAACTGCTCAATCAAAATGAGGATGGGGTCCAGAGTTTGTATATTTTGCAAGTGTTCCTCAATAATTTAGCTGCACACTTTGGTTAAGAACCACAAATACTAAAGAGTTTGCTAAACACTCTCATTTAAATACAAAATTCTATAAACAAAGCAAGGAGGTACCAAAGGGTGCATTTACAAAGATATGGGCAGGTTTAAGAAACCAACAGGGATGGCAACTTACTCAGGAAGCCACTGTCACCCCTTTGGAGTAACGGGGAAGGGAAGGAACAATTAATGGAGAGGAGCTGCTCAACAGTAGCTCGAAGAATAAATATCCAGCTTCTTTCTCCTCTGGCTCTCCATCATCCTGCCAGTGCTTCACCATTGGCCTCTAAAACAAGGCTCCTTGTTTTTCATTACCTTAGGTATTAAAAATAAAAGTTCCATTATAAAAACAACTCAGTTTATAACCATTGTCAGCCTACAGGGCTATCGTGAGGTACCCCTTAACAATCTATGGAATTGATAAGAGAGACTTATAAAAAAATCCACATAATTTAATACTATCCTTCTGTAGAAATAATCCATGAAGGTGTCTATAAGGATGTGACTGAAAAGTACTGGGAATGCCTCAATCAAGGGGACTTTGGCATAATTTCAGAGTTGAAATCTAGCTCAGCATTTGCTAAACCCTGAGGTTATCACCACGGACAAGACAGACTTGGTCTCTAGCCTCAATATGATATGTCTGGAGAAGAAACATATCATAAAACCAATAATTATAAATTTATATACATTAAATGTCCATCTCTGTTATGATATCTCTTGAAAACAGCTAAGTCACTTTTCACCAAATTTAGAGGGAGTCTTCGAGACATTATGAGAAATGATAGGCTAATTCAAAATCTACCTTAAAAAGAAAGCTATTTTGCAAGCCATCTGAAGCAAGAGTAACAAGAGGCCTTATGTAACAGCAGTCAGAAGATATATCAATATTTCATCCCACCACCCCATCCCTACTTCCCCTCATCTCAATGATTTATAATTTACAAGTTTTAACCACATATATTTTTTCATTATTCTAACTTTGCATATGGAAAAACAGAGAATGAATATTTAGTAAAAAAACTAAATCTAATTGTTTGACTTCTATATTAAATTAAGATTATATGGTCACCCAAAACAAAGAGTTTTTAATTAAACTGTTTATTTGCATAAACATTTAGAAATTAGTACTAACTTGGATTTCTAAGACTATATCCTAAACCACTAAAAAAGAGTACTACAGAAATTATCCAAATTGAAAAGATGACAAAATGTGTGAAATAAAAAAAAAAAAAGTTCAGTGATTCCGGAACTTTACTTATTTTTGAATAAAGTTGACTTCATTCTCTAGTGAAAAATAATCTATTATTTGCATTATTTAATACAGTACTATTCTTTTTGAACTCAACTTTTTAAACTATCAACTGTATGAATCTGTATTATTGTTATACACTGCCTCAGAAATGCACACACTATTAAAACAAAAATATTTGAGTTTTAAAACAAATAGTTAGGTTGCCAGTTGGAAAAAGAAGGGAAAAACATGTTGTATATAATAATACCACTACATGTTAGTGTTTTAAAAGAGCTTTTTATCTGCGTCTTGATATAAACCTCACTGCCCTATGGAGTGGGTATTATCCTTATTTGACAGACAAGAAAACTGAAGTTCAGAGAGGGTAAATATTACATGATTAGTAAATGAGAGAGTGGGGGTCAAATTCAGGTCTTCTAATATGTTAACCTCAGTACCATCTGCTATCTGCAGTTGCCTTCATGAAACAACTTCTCCAGTCACTATCAAGATATCAAAAAATATCTCAGAAAATGAAAGACAATAGTATCTTTATATCATCCTGGGCTGATCTTAGCTAGCGGTCAACTCCATGCCTCACTGAAGTCACTCTCCTGGTCTGAAATATCATTCCCCTTTCTCTCTTCCTAATGAAATTATACTTTTACAACTCAAATAAATTTTACTTTGTTCACTTTGTTTTTCTTTCCTGATTACCTTTAACTTTTAAAAATAAGGTTTTTAAGGTAGAACTTGAATATCTGTGATTTAACACAACAGAGCCAAGATGGTGTCAAAAACAAACATTATGAACATCATTTCTTAAAAATGACATTGTCATACCTCCTAGGCATATATATGCTCTATTTCTTTTTTAGTCCAATTAGTTCATACTAGGTCTACAAAGACAAATATGAGGTTTACTGGATTAAATACAGAATAAACAATATATAAAAACCTAGATGTTTACATGATCAAATAGAATTTGCATCATCTCAGAGTAGGAAAAGATGATGAGAGGCCATAAACGTACTTAATGACATAATTTGAAATATACCAACTCCTACTAATTCCCAAGCTTGGAAGCTCTTTAAATTGATTGCCTATCACAAGGATCTGTCAAATTATGATGAATGCACTGATAACACAAAGAAGAGCAGTGGAAAGAGAGAGATAACTGACACTGTCCTCCATAATGTTATGGCTACTGGCTTATTCCTCCTCAAAAATAAAAGTATGCATCTGCAATTAAAGATGACAGAAGAGTTTAGTTACTGAAACAGAAAAGAACAGTAAAATACAAGGGACTCCAAATTATGTATTTTCAACCAAGTATCTAAAATCATAAAGGACGCATTTCTCCAATACCAATGTCACAAGGAATTCCAATCACACGATAATTAAGCTATGAGAAATGTCTCTTTTTTCTTTTTTCCCAGTCTAGCACAACTTCAATAAGTAAACACTACTCTCTGCCACACACATTGCTGCTACACACTTTCATCCCCCTGAAGAACTGGTCAGAGAATCACTTTTATCAACAGCAAAGGAACCCAACTCCTGAACTTTTTACATACTTCAACTGAAGAGTAGTACCTAAGATGGAACTGAAAAGGACAAAGACCTGAACCTGCTTACATAACTTGCTTTAGTCCATAGTGTTTCTATCCCTTTAAAGTCAAGATCTCTTGATTCTTACCTTTTTCTTCTTGAGGAATATGTGAGAAATTAAGAAAAAGAAATGACACCAAAAAAAGATATTTCTACTATATGTATCAAAGCTTCATGGACCAAAGATTTAGTAAAAGTGTCAATGACTGTACTGACTCATTATAAAATACACTTAATTTAGCACCATACTAGTTTTTTATATTGAAATTTTAAGGTCAGTTTATTAAGATCAATGATGAAAGCTAGCAGAATATTCTCCTGAAAATTTTTTCTTAGAAAAAAAGAAGGGAAAATCAACACCCTTTCAGCATAGCCATAGATGCTGTGGCAGTCAAGCCTCTGTGCAGACAGAGAGAGCCCATCAGTCAGTCAAGTCACTCTCTGAATCAGTAGGATTGTAGTTCCATTCATCCTCATCATCCACTAACTCCAAGTCATCCATTACCTGGAACAAAGACTCACCTACCTCCACATTGTTTCCAGTGTATAAAAAAAGAAAATTTGGGAGTGAAGACCTGGTTGGCTGCTTTTGGTTATAAAATCCTAAATAAGGTAAATTCCTGAGTCTGTGATCTCCACTATAAAATATGGATGATACCACTCATTTCAAATAGATGTTATGAGAATAAAGTAAAACTGACATGTGCTGAAAGTATCCAACGAAACCTGGTGCCACACTAAATGTTAGCCGAAATGAAATGTGAGACAAGCTTTGCATCCCTAGTACCTAACACAGTGTGAAACTTATAACAGATGCCTAATAAACACTGAGTAAATAAAGTATAATGCAGAACACATATCAGCAGAAACGAGGAACTGAGGATTCTGCTCACATCTTTGCTTTTGGCTTGCTATTGCTGTGTGATTCTTATTAAGCAATACAACCTTCTTACATCAGGCTTTTTAAACTGAAAAGATAAGGACCTTTACCCCACCAGTGATACAGAATACAACATGTTAAGTATCTTAATACAACTCCAAGAATTAGATTTAAAATATTCTACCAATAAACATCTCCTAACCATAAATACTTTAGTACCATCTAATACCCACCCACATACCTAAATAATTTAAGAGTCCTAAGAAGGTATTCTGGGAAGGAAGAAGGCTGGACAAAAATTTTATAGACAATAAAGAAATTACTTCTTGAGAGGAAAATCCCATTATATCTTGAATATTTGTTCTTGCCTCTGTTATTCAGCTAAAATTAGGTTTCTTCTATTATTTCTTAAAAAGGTTAAATTATAGAGAAGCTCCAATAGTTTTGTGTTGATGGTCAAAATACTAAAAATAAGAGCAAAGTGCACCCACAGCTTCTAATTAAAAATTTTTTTTGATGTCTGACACCTAGATGTCCAGCACCTCTAAAACATGCATGTAAAAAGAGCAGCATGCAACAATATTTACTAGCACCTTCATTTTCTATAGATTCTGTGTTAAATATAGAATTCCAGGTTGACAGTTTTATCCTTTCAGGACTTTAAATACATCATTTTATTGTCTTCTGGCATCCATCATTTCTGATAAGTCATTACTAATATTTTAATTTCTCTGTATCTTTATTTTCCCTTCGGCTGCATTCACATTTTCTATTTTTGATATTCAGCAATTTGATTGGGATGTACCTAGATGCAGTTTTCCTTGTATTTATCCTGCTTGGGGTTCACTGACCTTCTTAAGAGTTAAAGTTGACTTAAACCAAATAGGTAAATATTTAGTGATTACTTTCTTAAATATTTTTTACCCATCTGTCTTTCCCATCTATCCTCTGTTATTTATGTTAGACAGTTCAATACTTTTCCATTGGACACTGAGGCTCTGTTCATTTTTGTGTGCCCTCCATTAGATTGGCAAATTTTCACTGATCTATCTTCAAGTTCATCAACTTTTTCTTCTGCCATCTCCAATCTGATGTTCAAGTCATTCGGGGAAATTTTCATTTCAGATATTATACTTTTCAGTTCAAGAATGTCTAATTATTCTTTTTTATAGCTTCTATTTCTCCACTGAGAATACCTATCTGTTCATTCATTGTGACCAGACCCTTTAAGTCTGAAAATATTATAGTTGCTTTAAAGTCTGCTATTTTTAGGGTCTGCTACCATTATGGGGGAGAATGGTCTTGACATCAAGTCACATTTTCCTGCTTCTTCACATGTCTAGTAATTGCCTATTATAAACTAGATGTTGTGGATGATATGTTGTAGAGATTTTAAGAGCCTCTTATCTTCTCCTGAAGAGTGAGGATTTTTATTAGACCTGGCAGCTAAATCACTGGCCAATCAAGTTGAACTTGTAGAGTTTTGGTTTTATGCTTTATTAGAATAGATCTGTGATGATCACAAATGTTTACCAATCCCTGTTAACTTGGTGGGAACCAAACACCACATTCTCTGTAGCAGAAGGTAACAGTTGAAATTTCTAGTTGGCCTTTTCTGCCTCACAGCTGTTGTTTTCCCATTGAGCTCCCTGAAATCTCCCATGCGCAGTTCAGAAGTTATCTAGGTATTTGAGGGGAGTTTATGCATAGATTTTAGGGCTATCCTACTATAATCCCCCCTTTTCTGGGATTTATTCACTCAATTTCCAGCCATTCTAGCATTCTCAAACTCCATCTCCCAACACCTCAAGCCAGTAAGACTCTAGGCTTTCTGCTGAATTTCTAGCTGCTCTGTGTTGCATGGACTTTTCCTCAAGAGGAAAACCATATAATTTTTTTTTTGAGGGGGGGGTGAATACTTGGCAGGTTTCCAAAAGATATCTTCACCTAGGCTGAGATACAGTATTCTTTAATCTGTATATGATGCTATCATAGGAAATTTTAGCCTAAGCTTAAGTATGCATTTGTTACCTCCACATAGAAATAATTACTATACTGCTTTTTTAAAAAAATTATCTTTAAAAGGTTTTCTTGCATTATCCAATACTTGCAACTGTAACAGCTTCTAAGAATAACTAAATTTGTTAAGTAACTTGTATAAACATTAATTCATTTATTCTTTCAATAAATATGTTCAAGGCCTATCATGTGCCAGATACTCTTCTAAATGGCAGACATACAATAGTGAACAAAACAGACAAGACCCCCGGAACTTTCATTCTACTGCATCTAAAACAAGCACCAAACAAAGACATTTCAGACCATGTCTTCTCCAAACAGTAATACAAATGACTTTGAAAGGACCTAAATTATAATAACATGATTACCTTTTTTTTCATAAGCATAATTTTGAAAGAAAAAACCTTGATTATATATTTGGCATATATAGTAGACCCATAATCTAAACAAAAAAAGACTGAAATCTGTTTTTTTTAAGCATTTTTTTAAAAAAGCTATACTGTGATAGCACTCTATTTTCATAGTGACAATGGTTTTATAACCCATAAATAGCAAACAATTTAAGTTGTATCAAAAGAAATCACTAGTTACCTGACTAAATGATCTAGTATAGAGAACATTCATTTAGCTTATTGTGTATAACCTTAGGAACTAGTAACCAGTAAATAAAAAGTGGGGGAAAAATCTCAAAATTTGAGGTTAAGTAAAGGTTCCTAGGGCCATGAGAAAAGAAAGTATCTATCTTTCCATAGCATCTCCTATACATGGAGTTGCAAACCACCATCTATCAAATTTAAATATGGCTAGGTATGATTTAATGTAGCATTTAACTACCAAAACAGAATGAATTATCATATCCTTTGGTCAGACCATAACTAGAAGTGATGTATCCATACGCAAACTAATTATGGCCCAAAGTAAATAGAGCTTTTATAAATCTGACCCATCTCATTAAGAGAAGTTTGAGGCATTAAACTTTTTTGATTTTCATATATGACTTCCTCTGAGAGATAAATCACTAAAGTTCATTATAATGAAGTTTGCTATTGCTCAAAAAAGTTAAACATTTTAAATTATTTTTAGGTTATGTCATTCATCTTGCCAACCTCAATTTGGAAACACCGTATTTTCTTCTAATAAATCTATTCTCCAAAATAGCTGCCAAATTCAGCTATAGCAGCAATGCAGGCGCTGGGTATAATTCTTGTGGTCCAAATAACATTAAGGAGACAGATTCCCTTATAAAACCTCTGACTTATTAAACATCTCTTTATACAGTCTGTTAAACTAAAAATATAAAAGGCATAACAATAAATGTTTGGAGAAGCATAGAAATGCTTAAAAGTAACAGTTAATGCATGGGTAGATTTCAGAAATCTCGAAAACTATAACTAAATTGTGAGTACATATGTTCTAGCGCTAGAATCTGTAGTTTTCAACAGCTTCTCCAAAGAGTCTGAGGTATAACAAAAGGTTGCTACTGCTGAGATGCTGGATTTTAATTTGCCAGTAAAAGTTAACATCAGTTTCTGTAAATCTTTTCTGCTCTCCCTAATTTACATTAATACAATACTCATATCTGTATCAATTATTAGCTCATACTTCTAGTACATATTTCTACTATATTAAGATTTTAAGTTGCAGTACTTTCCAGAAGAGTTAAATTTGGGGAAGGTTAAAAAATAACTGTAATTCAGAAACAAATGTCTCAGATTCATAATGTAAGAATAAACATGAGGTATGTAGATGGCCCACAGTAATCCATCACGTGTTTAAAAAACAAAATTATCAATGATGGTTAATCTATAATTTAGTTGTAATTCTGATGTGGTTGTGGTAGGAGGTGAGCACAGCATTTACCTACTCAGCCATCTTGATTGGAAGTCCCTTATATTCTTGAAATAAGCTCCACTTGGTTATATTATTCTTTTAATAGAATGCTAGATTCTATTTACTAACATTTTATTTAGAAATTTTGCATTTGTTTGTAAGGTGATCTTCCTTCCCTTCCTTCTTTCCCTCCCTCCCTTCCTCCTTCCTTATCGCTCTTTCCTTCCCTCTTTCTATTTCTTTTTAAAAACATGTCCTTGTTTTTTTAGTTTTGGTATCCTGATTATGGCAGCCTCCAAAAATATTATGGTCAAGGCAGGCAAATTCATATTACAAATATGTGTCCTTGTGAAGACAAACTGCTGCCCTCTCCATGGCAGAAATGCTGAGTGTAATCACCTCGAGTGGGCCGGGTGTTTTCCCTAGGAAGTGGTGCCATCATTGCATCTGCCTTTGGCAGGCTGGGAATTTAGCAGTGGCTGTAGGCAGAGCAGCATCAATGAAGGAAAGGCCACACAAGGGTGTCCATCTTGCTTCCATGGCCACTTTGTACCAGACCTAGTGAACAAGTGTTGGGGCATCTGGGGAAGAGGCTGACTGACACCCACAGAAGGTTATGGGCACGTCTTCTGCAGGGAATGGATGCCATCTGCTGGGTATTCCTTCTGCTGGCTATCTGGCTTCTTTCCAAGTCTCTGAGCATCTGGCCAATCTGTTAGCCACTGCCCATGAACTGCTGAAGGTCCATGTCACAGGCCATTTTTCCTTTTACAACATAGACCACCAGATATATCGCCTGAAGTTCTGCATTTGGGGGGATCTCCCCTCACCACTGTCTTTCAGGGCCTTTCCTGAGTGGCTGTCCACTTTGGGCTGGTTTTATAAGGGAATCTGTCTCCTTAATGTTATTTGGACCACTTTGGGCTGGTGCTGGCATGTTGTGGTTTTTTCTTCTTCATTTCATTTCCTCTTCATTATGTTCATTTCGTGGACATAAGGATTCTGCATGAGGCTATGGGTGTGGGTCACAGTAATGGCAGCAAAGTAGCAGGGACAGGTCCTGTGGGATCTGATCCATAGGTAGTTTATATGGGCCTCCTGGACCCGCCCAGGCCCATCTTGTATATGCCACTTTGTGTTATGACAGAAAGCTCCTGGGCAGGCCTAATTTTGTTATTTGATTTATCAGATAGCACCCAGTTCCTAGTGGAAAGTTTGGGATAATTATTTCATAGATTATATTTTTGTTGCATCTCTCACTGGATTTCTTGTATTTTGCTTTCTTCTATCTTGAGGACATTGTTCTGATTTAACTTTCATGTTGACAAGACTATATCCTTGAATAATTTCCCCAGAAAGGTCATATTTATAGTGGATTTTCTGAGAAATATGTTGGAAGTGTGATTTTCTTTGGTGAGTATCATTTTCTTTCTTTCTGAAAGCTTGTAAGATTTTCTTTTGATCACTGTAGTTCAAAATTTCACAGGAAATATCTATATTTATGACCTTAAAAACTAATTCTGCCAGGTACTTAGCTTGTCATTTTCAATCAGAAAATTCAAGGGTTTTTTTTGTTTTTTTTTAGATTAGGGAAGTTTTCATATATCTTGTATTATCTTTTTTTCTCCTATTTTTATTTTCTTTCCATTTTAAAGCTGTTGTTTTTTATTGTTTTTTTTTGTATTTTTATTGTTGTATTTTTATTGTTGTTTTTTATTGTTTTTTGTTGTTTTTTATTGTTCTCCATGTTGCTTTTGTTTTCAGGGATGATTTATCTTTAATTGTGTTTTGGGAGTTATTTATTTATGTATTTATTCAACAAACATTGTGTACCCAAATTTAGGCAATTGAGAACAATACTAAGAACTCTGTCTTAGGGAAACAAAAGAAAAAATAAACAAATGGGACTACATCAAACTAAAAAGTTTTGTACAGCAAAGGAAATCATCGACAAAACGAAAAGAAAATCTACTGCATGGGAGAAGATATTCTTGTATGATACATCTGATAGGGGTTAACAGGGGTTAATAATAGGGATAAATAATACTTCTATTTAAAACATAATGAAACAAAAAGGTAAAATATTTGATGCTTAAAATTTATAAAGAACTCAACAACAATAAAAAATGAGCAGAAGACCTGAATAGGTATTTCTCCAAAGAGGAAATACAGATGGCCAACAGACATATAAAAAGATGCTCAATATCACTAATTATCAGAAAAATGTAAAATAAAACCAAAATAAGGTATCACCTCACACTTGTCAGAATGGCTATCATCAATAAATCAGAAAACAAGTGTTGGCGAGGATATGGAGAAAAGGGAACCTTCAACACTGTTGGTGGGATTGCAAAATGGTACAGCCACTGTGGAAAAGAGTCTGGAGGCTCCTCAAAAAATTAAAAATGGAGCTACCTTTTGATCCAGCAACTGCACTGCTGGGTATTTAACCAAAAAACCACGAAACACTAATTCATAAAGATCTATGCACCTTTATGTTCACAGCAGCACTATTCTCAATAGCCAAGATATGGAAGCAACCTAAATGCCCATCAATAGATAACTGGATAAAGAAGTTGTGGTTCATATATACAATGGACTATAACTCAGCCATAAAAAATGAAGTCCTATTATTTGCAACAACATGGATGGACCTAGACGTGATTATGCTGAGTGAAATAAGTCAGACAGAGAAAGATAAATACCACATGATTTCACTTGAATGCAGAATCTAAGGAACAAAAGGAACAGACTAAATGAAAACAGGCTCACAGATATAGAGAACCATCTGGTGACTACCAGAAGGGAGGGGGTTAGAGGGCTGGGAGAAAAAAGTGAAGGGATGGAGAAGTACAAATTAGTAGTTATAAAATAGTCAGTCATAGGGACATAGAGTATAGCATAGGGAATATATAGTTAATATTGTTGTAATGGCAGTGTGTAGAGCCAGATGGGTGATAGCATAATCGGAGTGATCATTTCATAACCATATAAATGTCTAACCAATGTATACCTGAAGTTAATATAAAAAATTAAAATCTGAAAAATACACAAATTAAGGTTAATCAATAACTTATATTCAAAGAATAGTTGATTATAAATATGTATATAAAGATATTATAGTGCTATTATAATATCATCTTCACTTAAAATGGCAATTATCACTGAAAATGTTCTTTTAAGCTTTGCATTTCTCCTGTCAATAATAATATCTCTATTTAAAATATGACACAAAAAGGTAAAATATTTGATGCTCAATGAAATCAGCAGTGGCACTAGAAATCTATATGTCTTTCAATTATTTGAAAATCTCCTCAGAAACATGAGCATATTATATGCAGACCTAAGGAAGTCTGAGTTCTATGGATCACTATACCAAATGGTTCTGTGGCTTTAGTTCAGTAATAACATCTCTGTATAATCTTTAAAACAGAGAAAACGCAATTGTGAGAGAATTTGTTATATCTTCACTTGTTTCATTTTCCTCCTGAGCACATAGGAGAACTAGAATAATTTCTAGTAAATAAATAGAATAATTTTCTATTCCACTTGCAGCTAGATACAGCCATGAGCCCAGTCCCAGCCAATGTGAGTACAATGATTTATGGTCCTTTCAAAACTAGTCCCTAAATCATCACTTCGAACATCCTTTGAGTTCTTTCTCTTCCCTCATTGGCTGGCTGAATGTAGTAATTCTAGTGGTTAACTCCAAGCGGGCCTTAGGAGACAGCTGAGTCACAGATGGAAGGAATCTGGATACCTGAGTCACCCACATGTTTCTTTGTGTGAGAGAGAAATAGCCTTTTATTGTGTTCCACCATGAGATTTTGGAATTGTCTGTTTCGCACACAGTTATTGAATCCACCTTACTGGGAGAGATAATATGAGATAATTTAGAGTAGGTTGGGGGAAAATTGTTTTTAACTACTATACAAATATGGGGTAATGATAGCATGTATTTTATTCAGAGAGTAAAGCATGGACTTTGCAGTCACAAAGTTTAGATTTAAGTTCATTCTCTGACACTTATTAGCTAGCTGTATGACATTGGGTTAAATTACTAAGATAGTTTCTTCAACTGTAAACTAGAAATAATAATAATATCTACAGTCCACAGGATTATTGTTAGAATTAAGTAAAATAACACACATAAAGAATCCAGCATAGGATATGGCACATATTAATCATTCAACAAATATTGGCTATAACTATTATAAATATGAGTAGATGGCACAAATGTAACTAAACCACTTATTGAATAAAACTGTTGGAAGGACTATCACACTTAAGGTTAGAAAAAAAAATGAAACAAATAGTTGGCTCTGAAATGGCTTTTCTACTGTAATCAGAATAGCTAGCTACTTGAAAGTTTGGAATACATCATTATAGTACATAAATTTCTCCAAGGTAAATGTAACTAATGTTTCTGGCTTTACGTTTATATAGCTACAAATATACATCAAGTGCTCTTTCAAATATTAAAAATGGGATAAATAACTTCAACTTAACAACTTACAAAAGGGGAGGCAGGAATAATTTAGCAGATCATTAGCATAAGCAAGTACCAGTTTCCAGCAAGCTTTTTGGAAAGTGAATGCTTACCAAGACTCAAAGATACTACCTTGAGCTCTATCTTTAAGATATTTTCTGCATCTACCCAAACCAGAAACTAACAGTTCACAATAAACTATTCCCATATGCTACAAAGCCTCCTAAAAGAGATAGTTCTTAAACAGCTTCACAGACACACACTTGCCACACTTACCTATTTAAGCCTATTTTTGATTGGGAGGTAGAACGGTATGGTACTTTGTGGTTTAAATAATACTCACTAGAAGTAATATTCCTTACTCAATCTATTACAAAAAGCAAGCTGCTGCAGAAAGAAAAAGCGTCATTCATTCTATTTTTCAATAAAAAAAAAAGATTTAAAACATTTTGACTAGTTCATTCCAGGCCCATTTTGCTCAGCAGAGCAAACAATATATCAATAGGGAAATAGCAGGGAAAGCATAATGCAAAACGCCAGGTAGGATGAAGTTTCCAGAGACATAAAAAGTTTTAGTTTTAAAAAAGATCTAGCAGTCAAAAATTTTTTGAACTGGTTAAACTACTCATTGCTACAGATCAACAGAAAAGAAATACTAACTTAGTCTGATATCTTAGCCAAATCTACTTTTTTGAATTTCAATTTCCTTATTTGAAAGTGAAAGTGACTGTACTAGATTATGTCTGAAGTTCCTTAGTTCTAAAATACATAGATAGTTTTAATACAAAGCATACTCTGGGGTTAAAAGTGGATAATTAAAATGTTCTGAGATAAAATGTTCTTTTAAAAATGTCTCTAAATTATTTAAAATGTTAGTGTACTCTGTCTTGGTAAATCCAGAAGAACGAGTATAATCTTTGCAAACTGAATCTTACAAGCTAAATCATTAATCTGAATAATTCTATTATTTAGACAATTATTAGTATGTATTAAGTGTTTGGGTTAATTCTGTCCTAACCACTTCTTCTGGAAGTTTTTTTTTTAAATAAAAATTACTGATAATAGCAACATCTTGCCTCTCTGATTTTGGAAGTTCATTTGCCTCTTTCTCCTAAAGAACATGAGGGGTAGGGGAAGAGACATCTTCCCCTATGTAAATCATTGTGTGTGTGTGTGTGTGTGTGTGTGTGTGTGTGTGTGTGTGTGTGTGTGTGTGTGTGTGTGTGTGTGTGTGTGTGTGTAATTTTATGATATATGTACACAAAGAGGTAGAGTACAGGCTGGAAGAGCAGCTGTTTGGTAGAAGTCCTAGAAGCTATTTTAAAATTTTTCTTCAAATTATAAAGTAAGTCTCAGAAAGAACAATATCTCTTGGGAAACAAGAGGCACAATAAGCAAAATGTGCCTATTTTCCTTTGGATACATGACATTCAGATAGCCTTTCTTTAAACATGTCCCCCCAAAATAAGATCAAAACTGAAATACGAACTGAAATATTTATTAATATTATAAGGGACGAAAACAAGGAAGTATTTTCTAAAGAAAACAAAACAGGTAAGAATTACAAAACAGGCAGACAATCATAAAGGTTGACCATTGTTATGATTTTCTCATTAAGGATTCAAAAGAAACAAAATAGGTTTAACTATAATCCTAAAACATACTATTAAATTAGATTCATTAGATATTTAACTACATACTCCTGGGAAGCACCGACCTAAAGACCAATTTTTAAAATCAGCTGTGGAGACAGAGTGGTCTCTTAAGTAAGTCATAGAGATACAAAAAGTGAAAAGGCTACAAACCTGGAACTATTTCTCAAATACTGGTCATGCACAGGTGCATCTGCCTGAATACCCATTTTCTCTCAGAATGCTGCACCAGCTTTATTTGACTGTGGAACCTATCCTTTTAGTGACGCTAATACTCCAATTTAACCTGTACATTTTATAAGTGAGAAAATTGTAGTCTAGGGCTACTCAGTCCAATATATCATTATTAGACACATGAGTCTACTTACATTTAAATAAAATTTAAAAAACTTTTAAGTTTCTCAGTTGATTAGTCATATTTCAAATGCTCTACAGTTGTATGTGGTTACTGGCTACCATACTGGACAGTACAGATCTAGAACGGTTCCATCACTGCAGAAAGTTCCATATTGAACAACAGTAGTCTAGAGATTATAATACATAATCTGTATAGTGCATTGTTAATCATTTGGTTTCTGAATTGCATTAATCTTTTTATTAAGTAAGATCTGCTTACAAATCTCCATTTGCTTCCCAGCAATAAATTTCAAACTTTGCATGGCACTGAAACCCTTCCACAATCTAACCTTAGTCTCTCTCACCTGTCTCCTACATAAAAACCACAGTCTAGCCAAATGATCTATTTATTAAATATATCAACAAAATACAGTTTCACCTCCATGACCTCTCCTATGCCTTTGTCTTTGCCTGGAATACTCTTTTCCATCTTCTCTGCTTATCTAAAGTCCTACTTTTCTTTCAAGGCCCAAATCCTATCTTATCTCCACAAATCATTCTATGTCAGTAATTATAATAAACTACTAGAAATGGTTTCATACTTTTATATAAAAGTTGACAAATTTATGAATACGTCGTCCAAATATTTCACTATGATTCTTTGCTAGAATGTGGAAAAAAACGTTAAGCAAAGGAGATCAGGAATGTGTGTATGTCTGGTATTGATTACAATTTTTAAAAGTGATCAGAACTTACAGAAAAGACACTTAAACAAAAACTTAAAAGTAGTAAAGGAGTGAGCCATGTGGAAATCTGAAGAAAGAGCACCCCAGGCAGAGAGAGTAGCCACTGCAAAGGTCCTAAGGCAGGAATGTGCCTGGAATAATCAAGGAATAGCCTGGAGGCCAGATGTGGCCAGAGGGAAATGAGCAAGGAAAAAAATAATGAGACAGGTCAATATAAAGGGGCCAGATTGTGTGGGGCTTTATAAGCCATTGTAAGGGCTTTGACTTTTATTCTAAGTGATATAGGGAAACTTCTGGGCCCTCTAAACAGAGAAAGTTTAAAAACTGAGTAATTCTATTTATTTATTTATTTATTATTTATTTATTTCATGGAGTGGGCAGACCAATCAGCTTTTATTTTTTATTTATTTATTTTTTAGAAACAGTAATTTAAAGGAATAATTGTGGTGTTAAGAATTAATGGAAAGAAGTGGGCATGGGCAGAAACATGGAAAACAATTTAAAGGCTACAGCAATAATGTAGGAGAGAGATGAGGATGAGTTTATCAGTGGAGGTGAAAAATATATGTTTTGATACATGTTTTGAAGGTAGAACTGATAAGATTTCCTGATGGATTCCAAGAGAATTTTGTCCTGATTAACCAGAAGGCTGAAACTGCTATTCACTGAAATGGAGAAAGCTGAGTAAAGAACAAGTTTTATGAAGAAGCTAAGAACTGGAGTTCATTTTCAGACATTTAAGTTTGAGATGCTTCTTATACCTTAGGTGGGAAATCCAAATACCTGTTCGACAAGCCAAGAGTTAGGGGGAAAAGTCTGACCTAGAGATAAAAATTTGGAGTCATGATACAGATGGTGTGTAAAATCATGAACACGGATGAAATCACCAAAGGAGTAAATATAGAACAGTAAGGACTGAGCCCTGTGGCATTCCAACATTAAGATGTTGGGGAGAAGAGAAGTATTCAGTAAAGGACATAGAAAAGGTAGAAGCGGGACCTTTTAGGAATTACACCTCTAGAAGACAAAACCTGTTAGTCTATTCCCATCGGTATTTTACTCATCCCCTCCCCTAAATGTAAACTATGTCTTAAGAAGTCAAGAGCAAAGAAGGGGCAAACTGGGAGGAGTAAAGGAATGACACGACAAAGAATAACAATGTACCATACAAGATATAACCGATTTCTTAGGTGTGTTGAAACTTACAGGTATTAAGATACTTCCTCTGATATTTCTAAGAAAGGATTAGAATTCTAAATGAAGGACTATCTACTCTCTGACAGTCACAATGCAGGGTATAAAATAAAGGTAAGCATAGATCTTTGGTTTATTTACTAAAGACTTTTGACTGTAAATTTCCTGTGGCTGCTGTAACAAATTACCACAAAGTAGGTGGCCTAAAACAGAAATTTATTTTCTCACAGTTCTGGAGACTGAAAGTCCAAAATCGAACAGGGCCATGCTTCCTTTGGGAGCTGCAAGGGAGAATCTGTTCTTTGCCACTTCCAGCTTCTGGTGACTACAAGCATTCCTTGGCTTGTGGCCACATCACTTCAATCTCTGCCTCTGTGGTCACAATGCCTCTTCTTCTTCCATGTGTCTTCTCTTTTGCCTATAATTTCCCCCTCTGCTTTCCCCTAATGAGGACATTTTGTCATTGGATTCTGGACCCACCTGGATAATCCAGGATGATTTCATCTCAAAATCCTTAACTTAATTATATACGCACTCTTTTTCCAAATAAGATATCATTCACAGGTTCCGGAGATTAGGATGTGAACATATCGAATGGCCACCATTCAACCTACAACATGATTCCAGAAATTTCTGCTAAGGGCATTAGCAAAGTGGGTTTTGTTTATGCAAAAAGTCAAAGGATGTTCATCCATAATAAAAAGTTTTTCTTTTTTTAATTAAAAGGTAGGGCTATATCTATTTGATTTGACTATGTATATAATTTGGCTATATTTGGCTATACACAACTGCTTACCCAAGTAACCACTGCCATGCTGGTTTGGGTAAAATAATTAATCATTGTACTACACATCAACGCAACCTGTGATGATAGGCTTTTTTAAATTATTTACTTTCCCACTTACATGCACTTATCAGTCCCACCTCCCCTTTCCAAAAGATCTTATTTCACATGCCTATATAAGAAGCACCAGTTATTCGCACAAACAAAAACTGAAGGACAGATTAGTTCAGGCGATACTTAAATAAATCAGAGGTTTAAAATCTGGTGCTCAAACAGATCTAGTCACTTTTCCTAATTATGTATGTTACAAGAGCATCTTGTATTGATTTATACATTGTAAATGATTCCAATGCAGGAGGTAACAGGACCTCCATATGCATTAGTCTCATGGGGACTTATTCCTTTTGTTTTTATACTGAGATTTGCTATGACAACTTCCTAATAATGAAAAAAATTTGCAACAGTCTTGTCTGAGTAGTCGAGTGTTTCAAAGACATAATTTATACTACTCCAATATAAATACATGAAAGCACATTCTCTCTCACTTTACATACAGGGAGAGAGTGAGGCAATCATTTTAGGGGAGTTGTAAAACAGAGAGAAGTCAGATATCCTGACTTTCAGTTCAACTCAGTAATTCCAGTTAAATGACATATGTGCTTCTGTATTTGGTCTCAAAACACATGTCAATCAGTTAGAAAAAGTATCAAAAAGACAAAGAAGAATTTCTGTGTGTGTGTGGGGGGGGAAACATTTCATACAAAATGCCCCTAGAGCTATGCTGTCCAGTATAAACATATACTGGATTTAAGACTTAGTATGAATAAAAAAATGTAAAGTCACTCATTAATACATGATGAAACAATATTTTTATTATATTGGGTTAAATATATTATGAAAATTAATTTCACTTGTTTCTTTTTACTTTTTAATGTGGCTAACAGAAAATCATAAATTACATTGATGACTCATTATACTATTAGATAGCCCTGACGTAGATAAAGTTATGAAATAGATACCTTACAGGAAATTGAAACTATCACCAAAAACATCCCAAAAAGTAAAAGTCCAGGACTAGATGGCTTCTGTAGTGAATTCTACCAAACAGTCAAAGAAGACTTAATACATATCCTTCTCAAACTCCAAAAATACTGAAGAAGAGGCAATACTTCCTAACTCATTTTATGAGGCCAAAGTTACCCTGATACCAAAGCCTGGCAAGAATAACACACACACTCGCAAACTACAGACCAATATCTCTGATGAACACAGATGCAAAAATCCTAAATAAAACACTAGCAAATCGAACACAATACATTAAAAAGCTAATACATCATGATCAAGTGGGGTTGATTCCAGGGGCTCAGGATGGTTCAACATGTGCAAACCAATCAATGTGATACACATTAAGAAAATAAAGGATAAAAATGATCATATCAAAACAAGCAGAAAAAGCATTTGACAAGTTACAACATCCACTTATGATTAAAATACTCAATGGGTATAGAAGAAAAGCACCTAGACATAATAAAGGCCATATGTGACAAGCCCTCAGCTAATATCATATTCAATGGTGAAAAACTGAAAGCTTTTCCTCCAAGCTCAGGAACAAGATAAGGATGCCCACTCTTACCACTGTTATTCAACACAGTACTGAAAGCCCTAGCCAGAACAATCAGGCAAGAGAAAGAAATAAAAGACATTCAAATTGGGAATGAAGAAGTAAAACTGTTGCTTTTTTGCAGACATGATTCTTTATATAAAAAACTCTAAAGACTCCGCCAAATGAGGATGGGGAGCTCAGCACAGGGAATGCAGTTAGCATTAATATGATGGCTAAGTGGAGGGCCAGGGGAGGGAGGGAGCAATTGGGGGATCGTTTTATGAACTATATAGATGTCTAACCAATGTACTGTATACGTGAAACTAATTTAAATAAATAAATTTATTAAAAAAAAAGATTCTGCCAAGAAAAACCTATTAGAAACAACCATACAGTAAAGTTGCAGAGTACAAAACCAATGTACAAAAATCCACTGCATTCCTACATACTAACAATGAAATTTCAGAAAGAAATGAAAAAACAATTCCTTTTGCAATTTCAACAAAAAAAAAAAGAATAAAATACCTAAGACTAAACAAAGATGTGAAGAATCTACACTGAAAACTATTAAAATATTATTCAAAGAAATTTAAGACACAGAAATGGAAAAATATTCTGTGTTCATGGATTAGAAGAATCGATATAGTTAAAATGGCCATATTACCCAAAGCAAAATACAGATTTAATTCAATACACATCAAAATCCTAAAGGCATTTTTTTAAAAGAAGTAGAACAAAAAATCATCAATTTGTGTGGAACCACAAAAGTCTCCAAATAGCCAAAGCAATCCTGAGAAAAAAGAACAAAGCCAGAGGTATCACACTCCCTGACTTCAAATTATACTACAAAGCAATAATAATCAAAACAGTATGGTACTGAAACAAAAACAGACACACAGAGCAATGAAACATAACTGAGAGCCCAGAAATAAACCCACATATATATGGGCAAATAATTTTCAACAATGGAGCCAAAAACATACAATGGAGAAAAGAAAGCCTCTTCAATAAATGGTGCTGGGAAAATTTGAAAGCCACATGCAAAAGACTGAAACTAGACTGCTATTTGTCACCATACACCAAAATTAACTCAAAATGGATCAAGGGCCTGAATATAAGACCTGAAACAATAAAATACATAGAAGAAAACAGAAGGTTCTAAACTTAGGGACCTTGGTCTTAGAGAGGATTTTGTGAAATTGGCCTCAAAGGCAAGGGAAGTAAAAGCAAAAATAAATGAGTAGGGGTGTATCAAACTAAAAAAACGAACAATAAGACAAAAAGGCACCATACCAAATGAGAGAATACATGTGCAAACAACACTTCCGATAAGGGGTTAATTTCCAAAATATATACATAACTCATACAACTCAACAACAAATAAACAAATGATCCAAATAAAAAATAGGCAGAGGACCTGAATAGACACTTATCTCAAGGAGACATACAAATGGCCAACAGATATATGAAAAGATGCTCAACTTCACTAGCTATTAAGGAAATGCAACTCAAAACCACAATGAGACATACCACCTCACATCTGTTAGAATGGCTAGTATACAAGGAACAAGTGTTAGGTTGTGGAGATAAAGGAACCATCATACACTGCTGGTGGGAATATAAAATGGTACAACCACTATGGAAAACAGTATGTAGGTGCCTCGAAAAATTAGAAGAGTCACCATATAACCCAGTAATCAACCTCCTGGGTATCTAACTGAAAAAAATTTCAAAAGATTTATTCATAAAGATATATGTACCCCTGTGTTCATTGCAGCATTATTCACAGTGGCCAAGACATGGAAACAACCTAAGTGTCCTTCAATAGAGGATAGATGATTGAATAAAGAAGATGTGATACATATATACAATGGAATACTACTTAGCCATAAGAAAAGTTGAAATACTGCCATTTGAGACAACATGGATGGATCTTGAGAATATCATGCTAAGCAAAATCAGTCAGACTGAAAAAAGTCAAGAACCATATGATTTCGTTCATATGTGGGATATAAAATTAAAAGCAACAAACGAACGAAACAGAAAATAAACTCATAGATGCAGACAATGGTCTGGTGGCTGCCAGAGGGAAAGCAGAGTAGGGGAGAAGTAGACAAGAGTAAAGGGGGTCAATATATGTTGACGGGAGATTTGGCTTTGGGTGGTCAACACAATGCTATATACAGATGATACAGAATTTTACACCTGAACCCTATATAATTTTTTAACCAATGTCATCCCAATAAATTTATCAAAATTACCCTCCCACACAATAAATAGATACTTTACATTATACATACTTTATTCAGTAGCACTTACTCAAAACCTATTATTGTCAGGCTTTATGCTAAGTGCTGAAACCTTAAGACTGAACAAAGAGAATGGTCCCTGCCATCATAGAGTTATATTATCTCCAACACTACTACCGTACATTTCATATATTTCATTTGTAATAATGCGTAAGAATAATTTAGATTATTGTGCTATATAATATTTATCTGGAAGCCTAATACTATCATATTCCCAATTGCTCTTCCTGGTTTTTTGCTCCTTCCCTCTAACTAGTTTGCTCCCTTCCTTACAGCTCACCTCTACAAGATTGTTTCTTCAACTGGCAGCCTGCCTGCTATTCACATTACAGCAGAGCTATTTATAGGGGTCTCTAGAGAAGGACAAAAGTTGAAGATTGTTAAGTGTACATAATTTTAAGAGGCCAAGTCCACCTTTTGGCTCTGACTGAGTTTTGAAGTTTCTTTCGGGCTTAAACAAACTAGGGTGATTTTTAGCAGGCTTTTGCTTCATAATTCAATGCACAAACTTATTTGAGGGTCAAAAGAACGCATTAGTTTTGTCCTACTGAGGCTTTCACATAAGAAAACGCTCCCAAACAGGACTTCTAAAAACAAATTAACAAATAGTATATCTCTAGTACATGATTTTTTAAAAATAAAATACTAGGTAACATCAATGGGACAAGAATATCTAATACTTTTAAGGATAATGGCTTAGCTTCCAAGAAATGTTACCAATAAACAAAATAATTGTTCAGGTTTTATTAACAGCTACAAAAAATATAAACGAAAAGTACTTAACAAAAGGTGCTAAATTTTTCTA
>NW_011889068.1:768281-773178 GCF_000151845.1 Pteropus vampyrus
GGGGCCGCCGCGGGCGGCTCTGGGACGCTGTCGTTCGCGTGCCCACGTTCTCCCCGCGCCCGCCGAGACCGCTCAGCCTGTGAGCCCGGTGACCCAGAGCTTGGCCACCCTGCCCGCGCCCGGCGCGGGGCAGACAGCGGCCCTGCTTGCCTCTGCGGCCCGCAGGACTTCGCCCCGAGCCGGCTGGGCTACGGAGCAGGTGTCTCCTCCAAGGACTGGTGGAGCTGCTTCCGAGGCGAAGGGGGTTGCCAGACTTGGGGACCCTGGCTTTTGGCATTCGCACGCCATTACGCATTCATTCCTTTGTGTTATCATGGTTCACCTGCTAGATTGGCAGCTCCAGCGAGAGCAAAACCGAATGCTGCAGCGAATTTCTGCGGCTCTCCGCTAGAGAATATCCTTCCATGAGAGTGGCGGCGCCCCCACTCCCTCGCTCTGAGTTTTAATAGACCCCAGTCTTCCGCGGGGGCTGCCAAGAGCAGCACTTTAGCCACAATTTAACACCTTATGTGAGAGTTCAGAGACGACCTTATGCACCTTCCTCCTACTCCCAATATCACAAAGTCGTTTAAGTATTCAGAATTCATATTTCAGTCCTTATTGATACATTCCGAATGACATTAGCTTTGTCACATTCCCTCATATTCTTTAAGCCAGTCATATCCCCTTTGAAGTTTTTAATCCAAGTTTTTAATGTGACTTGGTATCAATTCTTAGGTAAATAAATACATTCAGTCCAAGAACTGGTCCATTCTCTCCTAGTTTATTTCTCTTCAAGATTTAGAGTCACTCTTCCTTGGAATACTTACTGAGAAATGGAATGTGATAGATGCTGTACAGAATGTCCGTTCACCATCTGTTACTTAACTAAATATATCACCCTTTCAATACTTGTTTTAGTGTGTCTGATTTAAATTAGAAACCAAGGAGCCATGATAGTACTTGGTATCTTTGGCAACCCAGTAAATGTTTACTAATTAGAAAACTAAACTAGCTAGGCAGTTTAGATCTAAGTATCTTTAATCATGAATCTTAAAAGCAAGTAATGATGGGTATGCTCATTTTCATTTATTGGAAAGTTTTAAGCTGTTATGTATTCCTTCAAATGCTACCTGAAGGCTGCCAGCAATTTAATCAATGGGATACTTTAAGCCTACAGGTAATACAAGAATAGCAAGTTAAATGAATTTATGGAACAATACCCTTACATAATATAATCCTTCTTAAAAATATAGCAACATGTTGAACAACATTTCATAACAGATGGAGCATTGGCTTAGAAGGCTTCACATAAAGAGGCTGTGCTGAGTGGGAGTGGTCTTGCACACTGTACAATTGTCATATTTTCCAGAGATGCCTTTTCCTGCTTGTCTTCTTAAAAACTAGAGGGATTTCCTACTCTTCACTAAGGCAACATATATCCATTAAGAAACAAATGTCTATTGAACATCTCCACTTGAATCCCCAGAGGCACCTCAAATTTAATCTGTCCAAGACAGATTTATCTTTTCATCATTTGCTAGACCCAAGCCAGAAATCTAGGAACTCTCTTTTTGGTCATTTCCAATTCATAATTAACCACCAAGTACAGCTTATTATACATACTAAACATCCCTGCACTCACTCTCCTGTATCCCTCTTCTGCCTTTTGGTTTCAACTTTGGCTGCACATTAGAATTCTCTGTGGAGCTTTTAAAAATCCTGATGCCCAGGCTGCATACACCAGTTAAATCAGAATCTCTGAGGATGGTGCTCAGGCATCAGTCTTTTTAAGATCACTCCCCAGGTGATTCCAATGCATAGCCAAGGTTGAAAACCACTGCTAGGGCCTCATCATTTCTCACCGGATTACTGCAAAAGCATAATAATTGGCCCCAGGTTGCCTTAAGTTTTGGCAACCTTCTCCCTTCTTTCTCTACTCTCTTCTAATTCATTCAACATCAATTCAAAAAATATTTATTGAGTACCTGGTATGCTGGAGAGAGAAGTTTGCTGTTATAGGCACTGGGAATACAGCAATGAAAAGGACAGCTCTTGTTTCTGCTCTCATGGAGCTTAAATTCGGGGAGTGGGGCACAGTTGGGGGAGGCAGAAAATACAACAAATAAAGAAAAGTAAATAAAGTTCTAGAGTAACATATAGAAATCAGGCCGTTGCTTACTTTGGTGTCCCAAACTAAAGCCCGCTCTTCTGACATTCAAGCTAGATTCTACAAGACAAGAAGGAGGCAGTCACGTTGAGGGGTAGAAAAGTCAGAGGGAACAGCAGATACAAAGATCTTAGCAAGACAAACTTGCCAAGTTCAGGCAGCTAGAGGCTGGAGCATAGTGAGTAAGAGTGAATATGAACAACATGGAGTTAAAGAGGTAGAGGGAGCCATATTATTTAAGACCTTTTAAGGTCATAATAAGAATTCCAAATGGTTGGTATAGTGTGTGATGAGACACAACAGATTTTTAAGTAGAGTGAAAGCTGATTTACCTTTGAAAAGGATCACTCTGGTTGTTCTGTGGATCAAATTGTGGGAGAGCAAGAGCGGAAGCAGGAAGACCAATTAGGATGCTAGTGCACGAATCTAGGGAAGAAATCATAGTTCTCTGGGCCAAGGTGGATGCTGTGGAGACTGAAGTAGATGGTTTCGGTAATTGTTTTAGAGGCAGAATATGTAAGACTTGCTTGGGATGGAATAAAAGTGGGGAATGAGAGAAAAAGAACAATGGGGTTACAATAATAACTACCCTTTTCTGAGTACACACTACATGGCAGGCACTATTATAAAAGCATTTTATAAGTATTAAGCCATTTAGTTAACGTAACAGTCCAAAAAGGTAGGTACTATTATTATCCCATTAACAAATTAAGATCTGAGGCTCGAGAGGTTAAATAATTTGCTCCAGTTACATAGCTGGTAAGTGGTAGAGCTGGGATGCGGCCCATGCAGGCATCCTGGCTCCTGCGCTCATGCTCTTCTCCCACTCTGCCCTCCAACCCCTCCATTGGTGTCGCAAAGTGAAAATATTTTCATTCATACTAAGCTATTTGCAGTACCACACAGCCTCTCTCCTTTCTCCCTTCTTCTCCTTCCCCTTCCTCTTCTCCTCTCCTTCTCTTCCTCTTTCTCCTTCTCCGCCTACTCCTGCTCCTCTTTCTCCCACCCCTCCCCTCTCTTCTGTTCCCTCTTACATGTGAACATCTAACTTTCTTCGTTCTTGCCGTTTACTTTTCTTAGAATGCCCTCTCCCCTCTCCTTTTCTGCCTTGCTCCATTTATCAACGTTGCTGGTCCTTACAGGCTAAGTCAAGCCCATTTTCTCTGGCTCCACAACCATCCTGTACTTTCCTCTATAATTTGCTGCGCAAAGCGCTTCACTGTTATTTGTAAGTCTTTTCCACTAAACTTTCAAGGCAGGGAGCATAATGCCAAGGAGAGAGGAAGGAAGCGAGCAAAGATGCTTAGCCACGTGCACATGGCACGCCTTCCCTGGACCCCGGGAGACACAAATATGGTAAAGCATTGTCGCAGCCCTCAAATAAGCTGGTACACTTGGCAGAGAAACAGACACATAGAAAATCACTCTAATACAAGGGCCAAATATGATAGAAACAACATGTAGAAAGAGCACTGGACAGGACACTGGAGGCAAGAAGCTTGCCTAAGGGTTGTTTCACCGGAAAAAAATGCAACCAGGAATGGGAGCTTGGGGCTCTATTCCTACCATGCCTGAATGTGATTTAGGGAGGCAGTCTTGGAATCTCATCCAGGAAGGCTTAGGAGAGTCTCAGTTGGCACAATTGATTCAGGAAAGTGCTACTTTCTGACTGCTTACTCTTATCTGTCCTTATATGAATAAATTTACCAACTTCCAAGTTGGTTCATGAACCTTCCTGGCAGGGTCATAGAAATTTCTTCTTATATAGTTTCCTCCTTTTTCTCATCTACAAGGTTTCAGAACTTAGGTTCCAGCTCTGGGACCTTAGGAAAGTTACCGAACTTTTACGACCCACAATGTTGGGCCCAGTATATAAAGCTGTGCAGATTGTGTCCTGCCTACTGCAGGGGGATGCCACAGACACAGACCGCACCTGGCACAGTGCCCCGTGGATGTGCTTTGCAGTGGCCCTGCCATAAAATAGGGTTAAAAATAAAACCTATCCCATTGGGTTGTTCTCAGGACTAAATAAGTAAATGCAGGTATAGTACTTAGGCTTGGCATGTAGTAAATCAATAAATGTTAGCTACTGTTACTGGATAAAGAGAAGCTTGCTAGAGTGGAAGTTATTCCAGCTAAGAATTTTTAAATGGGCTCATTTGTGTCCCTGCTTGGGTAGTTCTCTTGTTAGGACCACACAGAGAATCTGGAGAGGAGAGGTCTTTTCTCTTTCAAATTGAGAACCTAGGTTCCTCAATGAGAAAATCCTTCAGGTAGCTGAAGACTGAGCTTTTCTGATCATCCACCTTTTCTTCCTTCCCATCTCTTGCACCCTACCTTCCACAGAGGAACTGGCATTGTATCCTCCAGTGGGAAGGTTAGACTCCCTGAAAGACTATTTAATCAGGTGATATTTAAGGTAATATTTCTCAAAGTGTAGGCTAGAACCTTATTACTAGAATCACCTGGAGTGCTTGTTAAAATAGATTTCTAGGTTCTATCTCAGACTAACAGAATCATTATCTGTTGGGTTAGGGTCCTGGAATCTAGTTTTTAACAAATGCTCCAGGTAATTCATAATACGTGTTTGAGAACTACAATTTAAGTGCGTTAGCCATTATGATAATATTCCAACTTCAAGCAGTTTTATTCCAATAGGTCTCTCATTGAGTCCTTCGGAAAGTAGCGTGTCTCTTTCCTCTTCATGGGACCCATCCAATTACCTACAACTATTTCATTGCCCCTCTC
>NW_011889068.1:773228-775809 GCF_000151845.1 Pteropus vampyrus
CTGGGCGGAGGATGATTAGAAACCGAAGAACTTGTGATAAATCTAAATAAGTGTGTAAGATAAAATCAGAACCTGCCATAACATACAAGACATTCTTTCAAATGTTCAAAAAGTTTGCTTCAAATGACCTGTCTCTAATTACATCTAACAACTCCATAAGAACAAATAGTACCTTTCAATCCAATCCCGTTAAAGAGAAGTGACCCCAAGTGTCTTACATTCACAACTGCAAAAATATTACTTTATGACATCCTCTATTTAAAATTTGTGAAGTGCATTTAGTTTTCACTAAGATGCTGAGGTATCTTTAAAAACAGACACCAATTTTAGCCTCTTTCATATGTTAGAAAAAAATATGGTTTCTTTTAGCCAAATAGAAAGGCACCCAAAATTCTACAAATCACCACCAAATTTAAAAAATTCCAGCACCGGTTAGATGACAGTAAAATGAACTGACTATTCTTTATACAAACTCTAACAATCAATTGAGGCATCCTACAAATGAAACAATATTTCAAATAGTATTTGGAGACTAGGAGTTGGGTTGTGTTTCAATTCCTGAAATAATGCTGCAGTTTTAAAAGTTAATCTTACTGGACTCCTCCTTGGAGGGCAGAGACATTGAAAAAATAAACACTATCGTTAGTTGCCAAATGTAATATTTTCCTCAGAAAGATACCTCGCGGTGACGTTAAAATAGTTTCCATAGACACATGTAACTTAAACTTAAGTGATATTGCATACTGTAATAAAAAAAGAATATTAAACTAACAAATGAAGTTTTTAAAAATATGGTCTGCTGTTGCATAATTTGGTTTATTAAGTCCCAAGACTTAATTCTAAACCTTTACCATGGAATTGCATGCAACAAGGAAAGAACATTTGAAAATCCGAGTTAACAACAGATCATCGCCATTTTCTAAACGGACAGTATTTATACTTTAATTTCAGTTCTGACAGAAGGATGTTAAGGAAGCACAAACTAATGTGGCAATAGCTTGAATTATAAACAAAAATAGAAAGATGCGCATTAAGATGATTAATGGCAAAACTGAAAAAGAAATTTAGGCATACCACCAGACTTCACACAAGCAAAGACGTCAATGAATCCGGGTTAAAATAAAAAGATAAAAATGAAAAGATAGCCACGTTTCTACCTTAAAAAAAGTGGACTGGAAAGGATCACAAACATTTTAAGGCAACCAGTCAGGGGAAAGGATTGCTGCTATGTCTCCACTGTTTACTAACCTTTAAAACTAGCATTTCCAGCTAACACCTGGGTTTGAAAATTGCAGCGGCACTTAAACGCTGTCCTTTGCAACGTCAACCCAAGAGAATATTCTGCAACATTTTGAACAGTAAATGTTAACCAGAATAAAGCACCGTTCTTATATTTCTACCTTTGAGGACCAATGGGAAAAAATTAAGACCTTGCCTTCTCCCATACATAATGTTAACCACTATTCGCCCCTCTTTTATTTACTGCCCTATCGCGGGGTTAATGAATCCTGCACTTCTTTCCATTAATGGAAACGGGTAAAGCAATGGCAAGAGAGGAACCCAGTCGATAGGAAAAAAACTGGTGACATTATTTGCTGGGTGAAGACTGGGAACTCCCTGAAGGTCTGGCAAGCGGGAGACAATCCTAGGAGACCCCTATTAACATACTTTACTCCAAGGATACACCATTTTTCCTCTGTAAATATCTGCTTTTGAAGGGGGTGGCAGTTCTCCCGATGGACCGCCCAGGTGCATGCCCCCCTATCCCCAGGGCCGCGGCAGCAGGGTTGGGGGACGCTGGCCTCGACTCCAAATTTGCAGCGAGGCCGGGAAATGTGTCCCGTTAGAGCCGATTTCACCCATCAGGAATGCGCTCCGCCCCCGCCACCTCCCCACGGCGGCCGTCCTCGGTGTCGCCTACTTCAGGGACCGGGGAAGTGCTCGAGGGGAGCGCCGCCTCGGCGCGTCACAACACTGCCCGGTCGGCCGCCTTCTCCACAGTCTGCCCGGGCCAAGACGGGGCTCGGGGCGGACCCCACGCTCCACTTCAGGCCGCGCGGCCACCGAGGCGCCAGGGCTGGGAGAGGGACGCGGAACCAGCCCGAGGCCTGACCCCTGGCTCCAGCGCCAGCCCCAACTCCGCGCTCAGCACGAGAGGGGGCGCCTTTCCCGTGGGGTTTCCGAATCCATTTCCGTCTCGGGGAGGGGCGCGAGGGCAGCGGCCCCGCCAGAGCGCTCCGGATCGGAAACGGGAGCCGCCCCTGCCCTCCCGCTCCCGGGCGTAACCTCCTCCGGTGCCCGCCTGTACCTTCAACTCCTCACAGAGGCGGCGGGCGCAGGGTCGCGGGCAAGCAGGCCCATCTCCCAGCGGCGGCAGCAGAAGCCGGACGAAGTACGGAGGAGGGTCCCTCGGGCCTGCCGAGGCGCCTCTCAGCTGGGGCGGGGGTAACGGAGAGGAGGGGTCCCGACCGCCGCTTTCCCGAACTCCTCCTCCGCAGTTCCGTCTTGACTGCTGTTCCCCCGAGCCAGCCCGCAACTGCCATTCTCCCCCTCCCTCGGCCCCCGCTGTCTCCGCCTCCTC